>NC_143242.1:6671280-6979549 GCF_009617815.1 Ciona robusta | reverse complement strand
AAGAAAAATGCTTATTTTATTTCTCGGTAAATTGAAGGAAAACTTTTTAAAGGTTGGAAAGTGTAAAAAAAAACTTAAATAATAGATTTTCTGAACTAAGTTTATGACATTTAGTTATTTAATAGGGATAGATTTATATGTTTTTCGCGAAAAAATGTTTGGCAATCACCTGTACTTAGACATCCATAAGGCAGGAGATGTAAGTCTAATCCTTCTTCATTCCATAGTTGACCCATAAGCGACAACATTTGCAGAGTCAACATATCTTGTCGTAAATCATCACCCTGTTTGAAGATTATTCTGAAAAACAATATGTTTATATTTTAAGTGAAGAACAAAAGTTTGATACTAAGATCAAATATGGCTGTGGAAAAAAAAATTTTATGCCCGAAATGAAAAACTTCTTGTCAGAAATGTAAAAAAAAATTAAGATACCCTCATAAAAAAAAAATGATGTTCTTATTTAAGAAATAAATAAAATTATATGTGTGGAAACAAAATTTTGTCGGAGTACAAAAGGTATTACCCAATTGTGTGACAAATGTAAAAAATTAAAAAAAACTGAAACCTTGGAAAAAAATTTGCACTCTTGTTAACCATACTACACGTCCTTGTATAACAACATAAAACCCACTATGGTAATACCACTTACCTTATAACACTAGTAGATTCATTAATAACGTTTTCATCAGCGTTTTCAAATTCCAGCCACAAGGGTTTCTTTTTAGAATCCATGATTTTGGATTTTTCTGCCATTAGACGCCCGAGAGTAATCCTTGGATCAAATGGAGCCTTAAAAGTCTCTGGAAGGCTTATTCTCGCCAACTGCTCTCGTAATATTTCAGTTTTGAGGCCACTGTTGGAGTTTTTGCTCAATTTCATCGAGATCTGAAAAGTGGAACCATTGTTTGGTTTGGAATTTACTTACATTTGTGAGATGGCCACCCTGATAATGTTGCCCGCATTTGAGAAGGTGACAGGCTTCAATATCTGGTGAGGTCCATGCAATAGCACACTGGGTGTTGGGATAATGTGCCAATTCTGGCCTAAACCATAGGACCCATGGCGTGCTAAATTGCTCGACTTCACCAACATAGAATAGAATACCATTGTAGAGTAAAGAAAATTGCAACCGAAAAAGCTAAAAAGTCTCCATTAGGTTCACGAAACACTTTGTTATAACTTGTGAAGCCGCCCACAACCCAGGGGTAATGGTATCAAATTAAGTCTACATTAGTATTCTTAATTAAAACAAAAATATACAAGCTTCTTACTAGTGAAGAAAAGTTTTTCAGCGTGTTAGTAACCGCGCACTGTTTAGAAAATTCTTTCAGCATGTTGCTTCCACACCCACGTAGATATGCTTCAAGCAAGATCGAATAACGTTGACTGACATGAGGGTTTTCAATCTCTGATCTGAGAAACCAGAAGAAGTAATGCCCGATTCTCTTGCTCTGCAGTGCCCTCGTGAGGAGAAAACGGGCCAAAGCACTGTCATGGTACGGCTCAAATTTTAAAACCTAAAAAATAACAAATAAAAATTTAATAAAAAGATATGACTAATTTAATTTAAAAGTTACAAATGTGGTAACTCTTAAAAGGTAATGCGATGTATGAAACAGAACACCTGTGGTTTAATAACTGTCGGTTCCCTGCACGAAAGGATTTATAAGTTACATTAATTTAAACCTATGGGGGCATGTTCTCGCAGAAAATAAAATAATATTGTTTTCTTGTTGATAAAATAACCGTTGAAAAGATATGACTACTAAGTTGTAACTTACACATAGGTAGCTTATGAGCACATGATGTATAAAACAATATAACGATAATCGTTGACCCGCCATATTCACAGAACTTAATACTGTTACTTTTGTGTTGTTAATATTAATACCTGAGTTAGCTGCAGAAGGTAAGCATGAAGTTTGGTGTTGCTCAAACACTTGAGAGTTTTCACGGCCAAACTACGTACTTTCTCATCTTCATATTGAGAGTCCAGTAGCTCCAGTGCTACCTGTATTTCAAACAGTTTTATTTCAGATAAGTATACAAGTTTACCTAAATATTGAATAAATGATTGGCTTGGAGCAATTGCCATTAAATGTTTTGAACAAGGACATATATGTCGACAATGGTAGCAGTGATGATAACTGGATGAAGGCACGAATACCCTTGTGGCTTGTGCCATGGCACTATTGTGCCTATTTAGTGATTAGTAATTTCCATTATGGAAGGGTATTATAAGCTATAAACCCTATTCTAATACACTGTATTTTGTCAAAATTTTTAAGCATGTTTGAATTGAATGTTTTTTTAACAAAATAAGATTTGAAAACACATCAATGGTTGACTCACCTCTACTGATAAAGCCGGCCACTTATTCAGCAAGGCGTGCATGTCAACCACACTATCCAAACTAGCAGCATCAACTGCTTGCAAAACTTTAGGCAACGAATTGGCTCTTCCTCTGCAGTAAGATCTGAATGTAGGGTTACAGTAAGTTTTGTATACATGAAAAGGTTAAACTGAATGGATGAATGTGACCTATTTAGCCTCACATGACTAAAAAACGACGGTCGTTATAACACGGGTGTTCTGTTTCATACACCTCGTGTTTGCTTACAAGTTACCACGTATGTAACTCGTTTATCTTCGCACGGCGTGGCAACAACAGTTGTTAAACACGAGTGTTCTGTTTCATACATTTTGTCTAATTTCTTTAGAGAACAAAAAAGTTCATAAAAAGTAGGACCTGTATTTCTTGAGAAGAGCCTTATCCTCCAGGGTGAGTTCAGTAAGAGTATCAGATTGAATGATCTCTTCCAACTTCTTCCAATCTGAGGATCCATGGATTGGGTCTGAAGCTTGATCTTCTGGGTTTGAGGTCTTCCATCCTCCATTAGGGAAGACTACAGGATGCATGTAAGAGTCAAGCTGAGGAATGGATAAAAATTGATAGTAAATATATATATAAATATATATGTTGTTGTTGCTAGGTGTATTATAAATGTGAGAGAGATCTTCTGTATCAAGCCACTGGTCACTAATGGGTTGTCCAAACTGTTAGCCATACATGAAACCAAATTTTATTAACCGCCTCCCAATAAAAAAATAACATTCGTTTTATACCAAGTGTCCTGTCCCCCACGCGAAAATAAATAAGTTATTTAACTAAATACCTCAAAATGTATTTCAGCTGTGCTACTTGTGGATTCTACCCCGTCATTTGGAGCAGTGGTTCCAGTGTGTGTTTCAACTGACACATCTTCACTGTACGACATAGGCCAGGTTTTGAAAGCATGACGCCCAGTGCACAACACTGATCTAGTTAGAAAACAGAAAAACAATTTCATTATAAAAAATAAAAAATTGTGAATAATATATTAGAACAAAGGACAGGGAATAGTTGAATATCAACTGTTATTGTAACACGCTTACAGTTAAACATATTTAACTTTATTATTAATCCGATTATTTGGTTATTCTATTCTGGTGGGGCAACTCTAAAAGTTATAACATGTAGCGAAACGACACATATATGTATTACTAGCTGTAACTTAAGCTATTGCATACTAATCAGGGTTTTTAAACATGATTAGTATTAAGGAGAACACATCAAAGTAAAATGTAGAACATTTAAACTACCCATAAATTGACGCCTATAATGCTATTATGTTAATTCAGGTTAATATACAAAAATATTTGTATAGTTAGTAGGATTCATGCTGTATCCATGCATTATACAAAATAGAAATAAAAACTAAGGTGTAAGATTAACAACCTATGATTTAAAAGTTGCATATTAGCCCATCGTAGTATAACATGTTGATCTCCGTTCGAGGACACGGACTTGATTCCCGTTTTCACTTTTACCGACTTTGTCCGGAAAATACCAATAATATTCGCGTTCAGTCTTGCTTCTTTTGGAACGTTTCGAAGCAAAATGTCGAATTCTAATGAAGTATACCATCTGTATATATGAAAGAATAGATAAAATCGACATAAACACTGTTCTAAAAACGTGGTGCTAGTGAAGAGTCTTCCCCCCACCTTATTTGCTAACCCCTAACCCCTATAACCACTAACCCCCTAACCATCAACACCTAATCTAGGGGTTAGTGGTTAGCAAATAAGCTGGGGGGGAGATTCTTCACCAGCAAAACGTTATTGTTGACACTAAAAAAACATTCACTTCCAAAGTTACATACTTGCTAACTCGTAAGCTGACACGAGGTGTTTGAAACAAAACACCCATGTTATAACGACTGTCATTGTCGTGAGGAAAAATCAAATGCATACATTCATTAAGTCTAATGTTAAGGTAAATGAGCCCGATGTTGAATCAATGCAAAAATAGAGGATATTGACGTGTAAAATAAGATACGCGATTACAATACAGCGTTCGGTAAAAGACTAATAAGCTAATGAGCCTGGCCTAAATCCTAGGACCCATGGCCTGGCACGCTGCGGGACCTCACAGACAAGAACAAAAATACACTGCGTAATATTGAGTTTTGTGTACAGTGCATATTATACACAATATTCAACGTACCTTAGATCGGCATTAGAAGCAACTGGCTTAGTTCGTACAGGATCCGCTAATCTCTGTCTTCCGCTGTAAAGCGAAAACTCAACGTAAAGCTCGTCCGGTGTCCCAACCGTTTCGTTCTCGGGGGTAAGGTAGTCCACACCTGTATTTAGCATTTACATAAATAGCTCGTTGTTTGTCTGCCAGGTGTGGCGACCACGCTTCTTTTTTTTTTCCAATTAAATGTAAATATAGTAGGGTGGGGGAAGACGGGACACCTTTAGCATATACATCCAAATATTTTGAACGTGTTTTAAACAATTAACGGCGGTCTATTGAAATCATGAGGATACGGTTTACAATTCTTTAAATGTTCTTTGTTTACTATCAAATGAGACGAGAAAATATAACGAAAAGGTGTCTCATCTTTCCCCACCCTACTATAAGTTTTTAACCGTATAACGACTAACTACCAACCCCCAACATTTTCCACCAGCCCAATCTTTATTCTTCACTCGTCCTGGAAACTTACCTAAAACTTTTATTCTAAACTTTCGCGTCATGTCCCAGAGCGAAAACGCCACGATTTCTGTGTGGTTCTTCTTGCAGCCGACTAGCGTGAGTTGTTGATGGTTCTCGGTTACACCAGTGGAATCATCCACAAAGAACCACGGATCGTGGACGCTTAAGACTTCGTCTTCCGCGTCATTGGGGGGAACACATAGAGCAAGTTGGGGCTCACGTCTCTGGTGATATAGATGGGATTAAATGATATAAAAAGCTTATGGGTTCAAAGCGGGACACCCGCGTTATGACGTCCAGCATCCCACCACGCGAGGATAAAAAAGTTACATATATACGTGGAAACTCGTAAGCGGACACGAGGTGTATGAAACAGAACAAACGTGTTATGACTGTCGTTGCATCGTCAAACGAGGGTATAGCCTATAATAAGTAACATTCATTCATTCATACATAACAAAAAAAGTGTTCACTTACCCGAGCTACACAGTTCCGAATGTAAACAAAATCCATTATCTCGTGAGGTCCCCATATGTAATCACACATCCCGCAAACTTTCAACACGTAATCTGGAGCTTTGGCTTCTTCGGGAATTCCGAACGCTATTTTCCTTGCCGATGTAAGACTGAAATAAACGCAATTATGTTTCGGTTTGGTTATAAAAAATTATGTAAACTATGGGGAGACAGAGTATACCAGCAGAGATAAAAGCAATCACACTACTTGTAAGCGGAGAAAGGTGTATAAAATAGGACAACCGTACTGTAACGACTGTACTTAACGCCCTCTATATTATGTATGGGTAAAGTCCTGCAGCGTGGCACGCTATATGTCTTTTTAGGACGGGCCCGTTGCCCCAACACCCGTAACGCATAAACATACAAGAGCCTTTCATTCAAATATATGATAAAAATGAGTGTACATTTTACAGCGCAATTGAGAAATCCAACATAGTAACGAAAATGACCAGTTAATATATGCTTGTAAAGTTAAATCTGCATTAACTTGGCTCTTACCTTTCAAAGAAATCCTCCATAATTTTCGAGGGTGGATCGTAAACTCCTACTGACATAGTTGTACTGCTCTTGCTTGGCCCATATATGCAAACGGTTATCCTGATATGTGTGCACAGTTTATTGGTAATGATAAATTAATAAATAAATGTAACTTTTTTTATCGTCGTCAGACGAGCCATAACAGTCGTTATAACACTGGTGTTTCGCTTTATACACCTCGTGCCCGCTTATATAAGTTACCACGCATGTAACTTATTTATCCTCACATGGTGGCGCTACGGGACAGCTTTTCATTCTATTTTCTCGTACAATTTGGTTGTAAACAAAGAACATTAAAAGAGTTATAAAACTGTATCTTCACGACTCACATGGACCGTCGTTAATTGTTTAAAACACGATATGTGGTAAAGTTGTCCCATCTTCCCCCACCCCACTATATATTCAACTTACGTTTCGTCTTCTTGAAAATTCGCCTTCACATGCGTTGGTGGCGTTGTATGGTCGAGTATTGGTTCCATTGAGTAAGTACTTGGGAACCTCGACCTCAAAGCTCGACGCCGAACATTTGTAAGTTTCCTTCTTGTAACGTAAACCTCATCATCAGTAACCGCAGCGTTATGTTTGACCATGGATCCGTATTTACCCCAAATCACCCCCATAAGCGAACCGAGGGTTAAGTTGAAAAGTCTTTCTTCGTTGCTTTCCGCCCTGTTGTTTAAATATTGATAAATTATTTTAAAAATAAAAAAATTTCCCAAAGAATATTTACCAACAAAGTTACATACGTGGTCACTCGTAAGCGGGCACAAGGTGTATGAAACAAAACGCCCCTCCTATAACGACTGTCGTTTTCGGGCAACTCGAAGATAAATAAGTCGTTTTTCTTCATACAAAATGCGTCAAAATGTAAGCGTTCGTCAAACTGTAGCTGTTTTTTCGATATATTCTGTCTTTTCGTTTAAACTATTTTTTAAATCTTTGCTTCCTTAACCGAGGACACAAATAAAGTTACTAACTCTTACGTTAGGTGTCGAACATCCAACGTTCCCTTGAGTCCAGTTTTCGTCCACATGTTAATAACTCTCAACGTCTGAAATGTTTGGTGCATGTCGCAGATTTCGTAAGTTTTTCCGTCAATGGTGTAGGTAAGTAGCAGCTCATGCTCCCAAACTTTCTCGTATGCAAGATATTGGTCTCGTATTCGTTCCTGTGTAAAAATAACACAATATAAATGGTATTTATATTGTTTGAAAACGATAGGGGAAAATCGTGTTATTTAAATACTGAAAAAAACGTAATCAACAGCAAAACTACAGTTGTTAAAAAAACGTATAGATGAAAAGTGTAGGAAGAGAGTCAGTTAAAAAGGGGGCTGTTGCAATAAAAAATAAACCTTTAATAAACTACTATATACTATTTCAAACACACATTTACAGTTGGACATTTAAAAATTGTGTTTTCAGTTTAAATCTATACTTTCCTTACAACTAAAAAGCTAAGGTGACCAAAACAATTTTACGACTAATCAGTTAAAAACTATTCTAACTTTTACTGAACAGGAATGGGAATTTCACTTACTAGTAAATCGCTCTTGATTTGACCGACAGTTTGGTTGCCCACACAGTTTAAAGTGACAGTTTTCTCATTCGGAAGTACAAAGTCAACTGTCATCGTACGAATTATAGAAAAGAATCCGACCGGAACTTTAGGAATTGAGTTTTGGCGGACGATGCGAGATTTCTTTCTCCGAAACTCAGACTTCGGATCCGAATCATTCCGAAGCCGCTGGATTTCAGGAGGAAGTGGAGAGAAGGGTTCTCCGTCTGACGAACCAGTGTCAAACGCATCAGGGGGCACGGATAGACTTAGTTTCGGAGACTGCGACATGACGTACAAGGATACTAGTCTAAACAATATCTTTCTACAAAGTAAAAGCAATATTTTAAACTAAAAACGATAGCTTAGTGCTGACGAAGCAAACTTCAAGCCAACATAACCGTTTTCGAATCCATATAACTCCGAACCGTAAACGTGTTTACGAAACTTAATTTCTGTCAATTTTCGGCAAGAATTGCGGCTTTAGGAAAAGAATGTTGGTCAGCTAAAGCCGCAATCGGCAAGCTCAAAGCCAATGGTTTAAAAGCGAGCTTAAGGGCCTTTCAATCCCACTCAATTATCAAGTTTACGCCTCCGTTTTGGGGTAAAAAAGGATGAACCAAAATCTAAAGAATTCATTATAAACACTACGCTGATTTACGTTACCTATACATATAGTACCACGAGCGAGTAATGGTATTGTTAGGATAATATATTTAGTATTACCGGTAGACTACAGTGAATGCTCTCAATACAATAACACAAAACGTATCTTTACACAAACAAATATACATATCTACTCATATATAGTAGGTTGGGGTAAGACGAGACACCTTTTTATTCCATTTTTCTTCTTCCATTTGGTAGTAAACAAAGAACAAAACCATATCCTTACGACCCCCATAGACCATTGTTAATTGTTTAAAACACGACTAAAATATTTGGATATTATGTGCTAAAGGTGTCCCATCTTACCCCACAGTACTGTACTATACATAATGTCTGCCACACCTGGTTCTAATACATAAGACTTCAAAACCATTAAACCCTATAGTAAGCGCTTCACAACAACTTTACACTAGACGTGTTTACGCTGGCGTGATGGAGCTTCCATCTCTCACTACCGGAAATGACGTGTTATGACATCCTAATTTCAATCAATAGCACGTTTTGATAAACCGAATGTTTTAAAATTCGTAAAGGCGATTTAAATTACGAATTTGTAGGAGACTTTTTCGTACCAAGTTTTGTTTTGTTCGTTTAAACAATTAACATAGTCCAAACATAAGGAACATTCATATAAAATATAAAAATACGCTTTAAACATAATTCATTTTTTGAACATGATTTCTGCTGTTTTGGTTTAAAAAATGACCCATCACAGTTAACAATGAAGATCTGGTGTTACGAAAACGTAACAGAAAAAAATCAAGTCCAACCAATTGTATAATAAAAGATATAGTAGGGTGGGGGAAGATGGGACACCTTAAGCACAGAATATCTGAATATCGTGATCGTGTTTTAAATAATCAATTACGATCTATAGAAGTTGTTAAGATACGGATTTATAATTCTTTGAATGTTCTTTGTTTCCTACCAAATTCTACGAGAAGTTAGAATAAAAAGGTGTCCCATCTTTCCCCACTTATCAAATAGAATCTTCAAATACACCTGTAGAGTTACATTTAGCATTTACCGCATGATATATCGTTGTACTATTACAAAGAAAGTTGACCCTTATAAGCCCTAAGGAGGGACCAGGGTAAACTAGCTTGTTTTAAGCTTGCAAGGGCTCATCTTGTTCAATTGTAAATGTATAAACATGTTCGTATTCGATGCCAACAGCAACTTGTACTAACTTGTAAATCGAATTAAACCTTCCTAAGTTCAAAAGCAAAGTAACAGCAGCGAAATTAGTGTAATATATCATACGTTCGGTTTGCTTTAAAATGAATGCATTCTAAAATCGTGAACTTGGCAAAGTAACTGAGCGAGTTGAACCCGTGGCCCCAAGGTTGTGTTTAGGGGTGACTACAAGGCTGGGTGATGGAAAGCCTTGGTGGAGCCAGACTGATCCTTTTGGGTGAGAAGGGGTCAGTTTGACTAAGCGAAAAGCTTTTTTTTGTTTACATTATATATTTTTGTATCGATTTTACGGAACTTTAATTATATACCGATTTTTTAAACGTTATTACAATTTGCGATAAGCTGTTTTATTGTTAATTCCTTTGTGTGAAAAGGGGGTCAGTTTTACCACGAGACGAAGAAAAAAATAGTGTTTTTTATGTTAAACTTTTTTGTATTAGTTTTACGAAATTTTGATTATTTTCAGTTTTGAAAATGGCATTACGATTCGCGAAACCGTTTTATTGTTAATGCGTTTGTAAAAAGGGTCATTTGGATTTGGAGACGAAGAAAAAGTATGTTTTTCCTGAAACTTTTGCTTTTGCATCGATTTTACGAAACTTGTAATTTTATGGATGATGAATGTAAAGGGGTCGTTTTGATCATAGGTGAAAATGGTGTTTTTATGTGAACTTTTACCTTATAACGATTTTACAAAACTTTTTAAAGGAAATCAGAGTTTTTTTTTTAATTAAGAACTTTAAGAACGTTATCAGAATTTCCGAGAAGTTTTTTATTTTTTATTGTTAATTAAGTTTTTTTTATTTTTTATTGTTAATTTGATTCTTAATATGACAGCAGGGTACATTTGCTGGGAAGTTGAAATTGGAATCGTAACGGACTGTGATGAAGAGTCAATATAGTGTATTAGGAGAAACAATAAAATATTAACCTCTTTAAGCGTCGCTCACTGCAGAGAAATTTCAAACAGTTTCGTAAATTTAACAACGAAATAAAGTTTCAATATATTGCGTTGGAGAAAATGAAATACCTTGTAAAAACTTCCCAGTCTTAGCATTTGTTTAGCGGAAACCGACTTTTTGCAGTGAATTCGCCATGTATCATATATTATAGTAGGTTGGGGTAAGATGGGACATATTTTTAATCTATTTTCTCGTCCGATTTGGTAGAGTAAACAAAGAATATTCAAAGAATTATAAACCGTATTCTTACAACTCCTACAAATCTTTGTTAATTGTTTCAACTAGAATTCCGATATTTAGATATTACATGCTAAAGCTGTCCCGTCTTACCCCACCCAATTATATACATGGTACAATGTCGCTTATACCACCAATGTTATATAAACCAGACTTCACTATTAATATTTGTATTGTAAAAAATCGCAATAACCATACGGTGGTCGAACTATAACGTCTTTGACTCCTATATGCTTAAATGTTGGTTCGGATTTACGAGGTGGCGGTAAAGTCGTAACCCTTTTACAATGATTGAGTTGCTAAAGCTGTCAAATGGCGATAGATATTACACTCGATTGATGTCTGTCAAACGTGATCGCGTCTACGTTTTTGAGTCTTCTTACATAATGAATCATGCAATTTCCAGACCTTTGGTGGCTGGGGTGGTTTTACATTGTAGTCAAAAAGAACATAAATCTCACAGTGGATTCCAATCAAGAGAAAAATAGCAGAGTAGGGGAAGATGGGACACACTCTCATTTATTTTCTGGTCCCATTTGGTAGTAAACAAAAAACATTCAAAGAAATATAAAACCGTATCTTCACGACTCCCATAGACCGTTGTTAATAGTTTAAAACACGATCAGGATATTTGGATAGTATGAGCTAAGGTGTCCCATCATCCCCCATTCTTTAGTATATTTTAAAATTTCTTTTCACGTTTATAGTTGCGTCTAGAATGCTAAATCTGAAGCATGGAAGCTTGTACTGTACAACAATACATGTACTGTATACTGATCGGTTATCTCGTGTTTGGAGAAATTTCAAAACAAATGGGGTGACATCTTCTAAGTAAGTTGAATACCGAGTTGACATCACTTAACGTTTTAAAGTAGCGACGTTATATAATACTATAGAGATAAGTCTTTGAGGATCCAACCAGTTTTGTGTTTACATTTAGGCTTAGACGATCGATTTAACGGAATTACCAGCAGGTTTGGGGTTAAAATGAAATTTAAAATTGCCCCATGCCTCCCACGCGGCACCACTCGCTATCACGTGCACTGTCACGCATGAACGATTGTACGATCCCGCCACCCACGGTGCAAGGCTTTCTATTTACGCTCGGAATCGGAATGTGGAAACTGACTTTTAGTGAAGCAGCTTTGAAATAATTCGTTAGCAAGTGAACACGGACCCGCCTTCTACCCAACGATAATTAAATTGATTTTTTTTTCTGGCGTCAGAACTTGGCCGCATCTTTCGTGAGAACGAGTGCATGTTGACATCTTACGAACAAAGTTTTTAGATCCGGCGCACGCAAGCATTTTAACTCGAAAGTATTTTCAAAATATTTTTTAACTTTAATCCATTTAGAGTTAAGTGTAAAAGTGTAAAAAAATCCACAACCAAGTGTAAAAAAATCCACAAAAATTTTATATAAAATTTTCTGTTTTATCACAACCGGATAGTGATTGTTCTTTATTTAAATCCGGACTTGGAGTTTAAAATAGAGTCTATATGGCTGCTGGATGGTTAAAATCACATCTTCTGATGTGGGAAGGTGGGGACTGTTGGACTGACATACTCTTCGTTTTGTTTGAAACAGGAACGTAAACAAGTAAAGAAATCTGTTTGAACGCGCCCGCAAACCCGTGTTCTGTTTGTAAACCGCGGAAAAGCTGGCCAAGTTTGGGAAAGCGTTTGTGGATATTGCGACAACGCTGGCATTGTTGGCGAGATGTCCGAATAAGTTGTTTTCGACAACTCTTTCACCGACAATTGTCGCTGAAGTGCAATTAACGGGGCGTAATATTTTGCTCTGGGTTGGGCAGTGTTGTCGCATATTTTACAGACACAGTTAAGAAGCGGTGTGTTGCATAGCGTTAGAAAAGGAGGCAAAGTACGCAGTTCGTGAATACGGGAAATCATGTTCACTGTAATCTTTGAATACGCCCGCTGGGCGCAAAGTGGGTCAAATGTTTCGTGAAATTGAAATTGTTGTTTACGCAAGGTTTTGGCCGAAATTCGAAACCAGCTGAGAACGAGTGTCAAATTTTCCTAATCCTTTAATAGCGTTTGCGCCTTAAGTGTTGGCTTGCATTTTACGCAGCTGTTTTACCTGCACGTTGTATTACTGGTGCAGTTTTGAATTTGAGGTCATACTGACTAATAAGGTTGAACGTGGGAGCCTAGGTGTTGAAATTGCCCCGCTTTAATAGGGTCGATAGCCATTAGATCTATAGACACGGGCGCTTGGGTCAGATAAACCTTTTCGTTGTACATTATGAAAAATTATGCAAACTACAAAACACCCAGACGGGGCTAATCGAACTTACGTTAAAGGAGAATTTCTGACGAGATCGTTAGTCATATTTCGCCGCCTAGTTCAGAGCTATCGTAGCAAGATTGGGTGACGTGCGATATAATTCCATTCACATCAAAAGCCCGGGTTAGCTGTGGAGTCGCCAGCTCCAAATTCTTCTCACGATTGTCCAGCAATGTTTGATTGACATTCTGAAATACCAAGCTAGTTTTATCAGGATATTTCTTGATAATAAAATCGCCCCTGCTCTAAGATTTTTATATAGTATATAGGGAGGGAAAGATGGGACAGCTTCTCCTTTTATTTTCCCTTCCCATTTGGTAGTTACCAAAGCGAATTCAAAGAAGTATTAAACTGTATTTTTATGACTCCCATAGAACGTTGTTAATTGTTTAAAATACCATCGGGATATTTAGATATTATGTGTTAAATTTGTCCCATCTCCCCCCACAGCACTATATTTCGAAATGTAGGAAAACAGTTCCCTGCGTCGGCAAAGTGACAAATCTCTACGAGTCTTTCACATTATTCGGCCAGTTCAAAACCGTGACCGCTTTCTCAAGACGAATTATAGTGTCATTTTTCAGCGTCGCTCGTCTTGTAAGCCAGGATTAATGCGAATGCTAACATTTGTAATAGCAGAAGCGCAAACATGGGAAACGACATCGTGTAGGAACACCTGTTCGGATAACCAATAATGCATTCCTTGAACTTAAGGTGGTTTTGAACGTAGGCGGCTGAACTCACTGTCGCGTTTTATGTACACGTATAGAATATGATGTAATTACTGGTATCGATTCCAAACGATTTTCAAATCAAAGCGCTTCAAAGACTAATGTGTTAACGCATATGCGTCATCCGTGTAACTACGACATAGTAACGTTACACACATAGTAATAAGTGTGGGGAAAGATTGTTAAATATTCAATACGGCGGCTTTCGATAACAGTTAGGTTGTGTGCTAGTGGCGCGTGGTTATGTCCGCTGCTATACGCAACCTTAGACACAGCGATGCAGATTCTATTTCTCTTAAAAAGGCGGGGATACTAAAGGACGGCTAAACCACTAGCGCCAGATTTTAAGCTGGGGATTCCAGTATCAGCGAATTGAAGTGGCGAGCTAAGTTCCGATACAAATTAAACTGAGTTAGGATGCGCCGTAAGTGGGGACGAGTGGCCTGGACAATACGGAATTAAGTGGAGTCGTTTGGCCTGGGGTACCCAAGCCTATATACGTTGTAAACATCGGTTAGACGTATGGATTTCGTATGATAGTAGTGGGTTATGGAATGTTCGTTTTTGAAACCACTTCTTGCTAGATTGAGGATTGAGGTTGCTTGGCTAGGAAGCTTTTATACGGAGTTGGTATATCAAACTTTGGTTTAATATATAAAAATGTTTGGATTTGGATATTTATAAAGTGCTTTACGCTTGGTTGGTATTTTTTATATTTCAAGATCAAATTGGTTCAATAATTATTTACGTTGGTTTTGTAAATTAAATTAGAAACAGGGTAACCTGTATTCTTCAAGCACCCAAAGCGTAAGCTATAGCGCGTACAATAATTTACATTCCTGCCTGTAGAGACTAATAAACCGCTTGTCGCCGGTGAAACATTGTGTGGAACTGTGCTTGACCAAATGACAATGGTGTTTCAATAATCTCCCTGTTTTCGTGGTGGGGCAAAGGGGCTGGAAAGGACGCGCGGCGAGGTTTAAGGGTCTGTCCTTAAACATGACTTATTTGAAAAGCAAAACCGGATACTGTAAACTATAGCTGCCAAAACACATCAAAGGGGCCATGGTGCCGCTGCTTCTTGGACTAGCTTGTTCGAAAATTATGCGGTCGCCGTCTATGCCGCGTTCTACATAGTCATGCGCAAACATGTTGGTGATTTTGAACTAGTTAGCACCGGTAAATGCTGTATATGGATATTACAGAATTCCGCCGACTGAGGGAAGTCGCTATAAGATGTATATAGCCAGTGTAATGCTGATATAAATTGTTTTATATTAGAAAATGTATAGCACTGTGGGGGCAGATAGGACACCTTTAGCACAGTATATAAAAATATCCTGATCGTGTTTTAAACAATTAACATCGGTCAATGGAATACGTGAGGATACTGTTTTATAACTTTTTAGTTTTTTGTTTACTACCAAATGAGACGAGAAAATAGAACATGGCCCATCTTCCCCCACCCTACTATACATATTGAGTTTTGAACAAAGAGGAATATTAAAGTTGTTGATGTTGAAACAACAGAAGTGTTGGATGTAATTAGAGAAATAGAAAATGCCAGAATAAATGTCCACGTTTAAGGTACAGATAGCAATAATTAAAAGGTATCAGATTTCTTAGGTATTGGAAATTGATAAGAAATAAAAAAGGTTTTGAATTATATTATACCGGAAGTGAACTGTTACGTTTAAAGTCGAATTGCGACGCTAAAACGACAGGAATTTGATTTAATTCAAGATTATGTCTAAGAATTTGCGGCCCGCTAGTTCACAGCGTCTTTGAAATCTCTGTCGTGTACCAGAGCTTTGGTTGGGACGGTGTAATGGCTTGTAACTGGCCTTGGGTTGCGACAAAAACCTGCAATTACCAGCACTCTAAGCGCTCTGTAGGGGTCATTACAGTCTCGGATTTCGCGCGGTCTACCTGCCGACTATTACTGAGATTTTGTATGCACAAGTCGGCCAGGGATCGAAAGTCATGTTCTGCAGCTATAGGGTGTTACGTTTATAAAGGTGGTAAGGTTACTTATAGCGTGTGGATATTTTGTGAAGGAAACTATAAGGATAAAGCTGGGAAGATCGCAGTATTGTTTATAATCTTTGATATTTACATGACTACATACTGGAAATGCGTCAACAACTCAGATAGGTCACGCTACGAAAAGGCAAAGGCTGGGAAGGGTAGGATATAGGTAAATTTGCTTGTTGCTGAAAACGACATCCTCCTTTCTCCTGGCATTTTAATAAAGTCTACGTGATGTGAAGCGTAGAGAAACACCGGCCCAATACGGTTTCATTAAGTCCAGCGTAGCGTTTATACAAGGTACTGCATGTTAGGCGCACGCACTTCAAAACAGGGAAGGCGCAGAGTGCATGAATTTTAATCCAGTTACGAAGCGGAATAGCGAGCGCCGACACGGGTTTTCGCGGGAGTTGAACGCCTGTAAAGGGCCAACTATCGCACGCAGTTTGGACAAGGGAAGGGTAAATTAAAAGCGCGCTGCCTTGCCAAGACGTGTTATTGACTGCTCTTAACTGAGCGAGTGAAGTCGCCAGCGAAGGGAATTATTCCCGATTTCGGAAGAAGCAAACGGGAGGCAGCTTTTGTTTTGATTAGCGTCGAGCCCCGCGTTAAAAGAGATGTGCCCAGACAGTCAGGGAGTAGTTGGTCGTATATAACGGAGGCCGAATCAGTTTGGTGTTCAGAAAATTAGCTGGGGTTTTGTGGTATGGACTCTAAGGAATATTGCCGCACCGAATTGGCTTCTAAGATTAGAATGTAGAATTTGCTGGATTATAAACGAATAGGTTAAGTTGCGAAATAAATTTGTGTATTTACCGCAAAATTAGAGTATTATTTTTAGAAAACATTTTAACTTTATTACGTATTTTGTATTATAGAGAGTAGGTCGCTTTCATTTCTAATATTAGGTCAGTTTCCGCGCGGTCTCACGGTCAATATACTTCCAGAGTTTACGATCCGCGGGCGCTTATCACGCTGAGGGTAAACGGCGCAAATCTGATTGTTTTAAAGTCGGACAAGCAGTCACATAAAGCTTCGTGCCCAGCGGGGTCCTTGCGTTGGTTATTGTTACTATGTTACTAAATATTGGGCGAACGGATGCGGCGGGTTGGCTTTTAATCGGGGTGTGTACGCTGTGTAAGACAGTTATAGTCGAATTCGCGCAGTTTGAAACGAGTAAACACGATTTCAAATCGAATTAGTGTTCCAGATGTATTATTAACGCCAGTGGACAGAGACGGCGGATTTTAACTCAGTATTTCAGCCGCAGGTTTTCTGTTAGGGCGTCAAATCATAAGGTGGAATTGAAATGAAATTGTAGGGTGTAGCATGAAGTTACGAAGTGTGGTGTTCTCTAAATAGACCCTGCCTGCTGTACGTACGTAAAGGTCATGAGCAGAACGTGGAACGTTGTTATTTTTAGCCAATTATGTTGAGAAATAATAGTCACCTACGAGATAAGCGCTATGCGTGGATATTTAATTAATGTTTTAGTTCAAGGCTCAAGCATTGCGTATGCGGTGAACTGTATTGCCGACTGACTTCAGTTAGACAGTAAGTCGAGAGAATACGGAAAGAGGGATAAAAATAAGGCGGACTTACATACATTTCCGATTGCTGTCATAGGCGCGCCTAGCTTCTAAGTAACCTTACGTATTTCGCTTTGATCTATGAAGGAGCTATGCAGATTAACTTATGCGTCATCTGGAATTATTTTATGATAGTACGATTTGACGTGGCGCAAAATTGCTCTAAAGACCATACATTAACGTATCGTGTTCAGCATTTACATGTCTGGTGATTTTTTTTTATAGTGATCGCACCTATGACGTCCCGTGACATATGACTCAAACGGTATGGGTGAGAGTCCCAGCGGTGACGTTTTATCGCGTGTGGATTCATAAGGTTTCCGCCGACGTTATTATGGAAGATATATGTTGGCGTCAGTATTTTGTATGAGACGTGTTAGCTCACCCAGCAGTTTTGAAGGTTTTCGCTTTAAACAGAATGTTAAAAGCGTTTAAGATAAGTCATTGGGCTTTTTCATTTTAAAACCGAATGTAAACTGCTGATAGTTGGACAAATATTGATGTGTTATCGGGTGAATGGCTCGAGTAAGATCTTAATACACGTTTCGCGGCGTTTAAGCAGTAAAAGTGTTGAAACACGTGCATCGGCTTAGCGGGGGTCTTCAGATTGAGTATTTTGTTACAAAATCCCATGCCTGGCCGGCCAGGCTCGCTAACTATCGGGTAATAGTTGATAATTCGCCGTAATCGGCCAGCTTGGGGCTCCTCCAATTGAGCGTGGGTCAAGCGTCCGTCGTCGCTGGGTCAGTTTACGTACCGCCGCCTTTGAAGCGAGTTATAATGCTTTGTGGTTCGTTCCGCGCATGCGTACTGTTTGCCTTGGTCGCTGGGTCGCAACGACAGGAAGTTGCGCAAATTTTTCACCGTTTATCAGCAGATGTGCCAGCCAGCGTCTAGCAAGGATAATTTGACTGTTTAACTAAGTGGAACATATTATCTTTATCGACGACCTTAAGCAAAGAGAAAGTTGGCAGTCGACCAAGACCCGGATTTCGCATTAGTTTAGTTCGTGGCCTGCGTCAGTTTTTATTGTGCCCGAAAACTTCGATTTTTCGTTTGCCACAACTGCTATCGATCTCGTATAAACGTACAAATGATGGATAGAAGTTTTTCTTAAGAGTTCGTGGGTGGAAAGCATATTGGCGTCCACCTCCCGGCTTCTCGATTTGACCGATTTTTAGTAAAAAAAGCAAACGGCGAGTTACGACTTTTTATGAAAGTAAGACGAAGATAGATCTTTGTTTCGAAACTTGATTTTTTCTTCAGGCTTATAATGTTCTTTAAGTAGGTG
Source organism: Ciona robusta (assembly GCF_009617815.1). Classification (NCBI taxonomy): domain Eukaryota; kingdom Metazoa; phylum Chordata; class Ascidiacea; order Phlebobranchia; family Cionidae; genus Ciona; species Ciona robusta. Next base: position 6,960,875 of record NC_143242.1, on the reverse strand, counting down.
TGAATAGGACGTGTGTGCTGCGTTAATTCAACCTGTGCTTTAACCAGGACTTCAGCTTCGGATTTCAGATCGACCACGCGGGATCCGGAAGGATAAAACCGGCGTAATCGAAATTCAAACCAGCGGAACTAAAATTAAGGGTTTGGGTTAAAAAGTTGAAAACTAACAATGGTTTTGGATCATCAAGATATGGAGGAACATTATTTACAAACTGCGACCTTGAAAGCAAAGGATAGGACGCTACTGGTGGATCTTTCGTTTCGTGGTAAAGTGCAACCAGAAACAGACTCCTCGGCGAAAGAAAATCGGCGAAAATCTTGTTGCGGAGAAATCGTCGGTGCAGTTTCTTCGACAAAATTTTCAAAACCCCAGGAAATCCACGCTTGCAAGAGACACAGAACTAAAATTGCCGAATCGACTCGTTTTGGAATTTTTAAACAGTTTGGAAAATTTCTTCGAAAAACACTGCCGAAAAAGCAACGAAGAAAACACGGAAAAAGAAGACGAAATTTAAAAACACAACGTCATCGACAGGAGCGAACATGTTTGTCACATCAGGCGATTTTTCTACTACTTATCTTGCAAGAAATGTGAGTACCCATGTATATTATACTTATGTATGCTGGTGCTATAGCTATTTTTATGCATGGTACTTGCTACTATTTTAGTCTTATAGCTATTTCAGAGAAGATTTTTGATCGAATTTTTGGTTTAACCAGATTAACAGTCTGTTTTGCGCCGCTTAAACAGTCATGACTTTAAAAACGTGTGATGAATAAGTTATACGCAAAGATTTTCAAAGTATCAAATAACAAAAAATATAATATACTGTTTATGCTAGCTATTTTATGGCGGATTTTTGATGGAAATTTTGGTTTAAGCAGTTTATCAGTCTGTTTTTTTTACTTTAAAATCGGTTTTTATCGTCAGCGACGATTTTCGAAGTATCGAATGACAAAGATTCTGAAACCATAGTCTGCACGATTATCATACGTGTGCACACTGCAGATATGATGAGTCATGTAGCCGACAGAATAAAGCTGTAATTTGGGGCTTTGTCTGCTTTTGTGGTTTCTTAAAAGATGAAAATCGTGCTCGGGTTTTGTTTGCAGGTGTGTGATACAAAAACGCGATCAGATCGGCAAACATTTTCAGGGACAAAGGATTGTTTTAGCCAGACGTTACATTTCTTGTTTATCAGTTTTCATTAAAATTCTGTTAAGGAAACCTGTTTGAGAAAAAGAGTTTTTAAAATCAGTGGAATTTTAATTCGCGTTGCGTTGACGACTAGGACTTTACATTTGCCCGATGAAGTTTCAGTTTTCGCGGAAAATTCGTTTTTTGTCACTTTTCGGTCTCCACAGTTCGTTGGAATTGAGACGAAGCGGAATTTACTTTTTGTTTCTGTTTCTCACAGCCTTGCCCTGCGGGGTGGGGCTCAACGAACCCGGGGCGTTTGATGAATCAATAATTCGAAGCCCCACGACAGGTGCTGTGAGCGCAAACATCAACTCCATGACGTAACAAACAACTACTATTTCCTAACAAGGCAACGCTTTTATCAATTTTGCTGTATAACAGAGTGGGGTAAGATGGGACACCTTTTCATTCTATTTTCTCGTCCCACTTGGTAGTAAACAAAGAACATTTAAGGAATTATAAAACCGTATCCTCACGACTCCCATAGACCGTTTTTAATTGTTTAAAACACGATCAGTATGTTTTGATATCAAGTACTAAAAGTGTCCCATTTTACCCCACAGTTCTATATAAAGCTGTAAGTTGCAGTTCATTCCTTTTGAAAGTTGTGTTTCGATTTGTAACTTGAACAAATTTATTTCCTTGTGCCCGGTGTATGTTATATCCCATGTTCGCTGCCGGGTCGCGTCGTTTAGGTTGAAAGCGTTGTACCGATATAGTAAAGTAATTTATAGAGCAGAAGGTAGAAGTACACCTATGTTGGTTTAGTATGTAGTAAATCACAAGTAATATGTGATCCGTTTAGTAAATATAACTCCCACGCAGTAACTAAGAATATATTCCCAACCGCTAGCTGTCGCGTTACTGAGTTATTTTGTTTGCGCTTTTCGTCGTTTGGCACTGACGGACTGTCAAGTCAGAATCAACAAAATTACTTTAGTAATGATTTGCGTTCAATAAACATATTCAGTGCTAATTTTGCGAAGCTATACTTGTCAACCAAGCGATACACCGCTGGTGTACAGTTGTGTAGACACATCCAATAACATTTAATAACATAACACAGTATAATATAGTATTAAACTTCGGGGTAAGATGGGATACCGTTAGCATCTTAATCCCATATTTCTCCCTCGTGTTTTAAACATTAACAGCGCCCATTTAAATTCTCTGAGTTACGGTTATATAGTTCTGTATAAACATTCTTTGAATTCTACCAAATAGAGAATGAAAACATGTAATGAATATAGACAGCAAACGATGTTTTAAACCGTAAAAAGTTACCATACTTATCTGCGGCTTTTAATTATGATTTAAACTCTCTCATACGGTAAAGAAAAATCCCGAAACTATCTAAAGTTATATTTCCGTATACTTTATGATAGGGACCGCATAGTCGGGCAGTGGGCTTAACCCAAAGTATCAAAATGTCAAGTAGGGACTGCGGTACAGGGCCACCATGATAGATGTATTATATTGAACAAGATAATTGAAATCGAAAATGTCCCAAGCGGCGCCCGTTTGTTTAGATGAGTCGCTTGCGACCTTAACTACGTTCCCTTGGTAATTCTGTTGACGTATTTCGTAAATACTGACGGTTTGTACCTTTTGGCACAGTTTTAGATTATTTGTTATTGTAACAAAACACGAAAATGTACAACACATATTTGATCCCTACTTTCCTTTACAAAGGACCTTATATTACACCTAAAACTGCTCGAATTTTAATGTAACTACTTCATATACATGAAATTCTAAATTCGACCCATGTTTGTTTATTTGTGAATGTTCTTTTAAGCCCCCTCCCAAGTGAAGTTATTTAAATGATAAATTGTCCGCATTTATTAATCTAAAAACAGATTATTAAAATTAAAAAAGTTTAGTTTGGTTTTTTAAATCTCTATTCTCGTCGCATTTGGTACTAAAAAGGATATATACTTAGTAATTTTACCGAACTATACACCCGTATCCTCATGGCCCTAAAAAATAGCGTGGTAATTATTAAAAAACGACTAGGAAATAAAAAAAATGTTCTGAGAGTATACCCCATCTTGCCCCCAGTATCATGTGCTATAATCATTACATCAGTATACTATAGTTTAAACGTATGCACACAAACCCCAACCCTTGGTGGGCAAATAGAAAGTCGGTGTTGGGTTGCTAGTTGGTTGGGGTTGCCGTTTGACCTCTGCCCGTTTTCGCTATCATGTATCAGTCCCGAACAAAGTTCAGGAATGGAAAAGGGGCCGTGTCGGAAAACTAGACTTCCTATCGAAAAGCAAACAACGACAGATTGTGTTTCGACTTGCAGTAATCAAACAAATTCGCCGACCGTGTGAAAATAATGTTGTAAAACAACTCCACGTGCAGAAATTTATTCTTAGGTAAAACGGTATTTTACACCATGTATATTTAGTTAGGGGTTCCCGATAGAACCCGAATTTTGATGACGTATTCGGTGACGTCACGACTAGAAAAAGTGCACGGGTCAATAGCATAAGCCAGTTTAAACTGCTTCAAGCTGGTTTCAGTTACTGATGTGAAAGTAATGACGGAAATGTGAAACAGGAAAAGGGGTGTGAACTACAGCGGTGAACGTTAAGTCTCTGATGTGGTTCAAACAAATTCTTTTTTCCCACCTCCACCGCGCCCAACTCTGACAAAAGACCCATTTCCCAAACATTTATCAATGTTTTGTCGTTTTTAAGTCGCAGGTGTCGTATTTTTAAACCTAACACGAATACAGAATGTCTGCCTTTGAACAACATACACACATTTTAAACTTTATTAGTCACTTTTATTTTTTTAAGGGTTACATTTTTTATATGTTACATTTTTTACGAGTTGCAAGTGTCGTATATTTTTTGTGATTCCAGACAACAAGATTGTAATTTAACTCCCAATATCCATTAACCCCTGGCTTGTTGTGCATGCGGTGGAATTTCGGTTCGTGCAAGAGCATTCTTGCCCCACCTAGGTATAAAGTTCCCTTATGTCGTGCAGTTAGGTTATGCCTTTAATCCCAGCCAACGTAAAACTTTCGGAGTACACAAAAGTATGTACAAAAGCATCACGAAGCTAGCTTAGAACAGGCTGAGTTTGGCTATGCTGTGGTATTACTAAAAACGTACGTGTTTTTCCGGCTATAAAAGGCGCAATGCTGGTTGTTATCGCACGTCTGGGGGAGATTACAAAAGCAAACTGATCGTTTAATATCAGACATCAAGGCACAACCTGTACGTAAACGCTTAGGATAAGTATTGAGCGCGTCAAAGTCAATTTTCATAGGACTTACGACATTATTTGTTGTGATAGTCTTCAAGCGGTCTTAGCCTCGCATCTTTGTGGGTTCGTTTGGTTTGTTTTGTGCTTCGTGTCTTTGAGAGCCTGAATGTAAAGATTATTGTAAGCATTGTATAAGAAAACAGCATATAGCCCCTTGCAGGCTTGAGACAGCGTAAGATTAATTGCTAGATTAAAAATACTGTTAGGCTAATCTATACCCCTTAAACCGTGGGCAAAACTCGTGCAAATATGAGGTAATTTATGGCCCTAGCTCGGCCGTAAGATGAAGGAACGCCTTTGATATATCAGCAAATTCTGAAAGCTTAGCAAGATCCAAAGTGGGTCTGCTTGCTGACGTATTAACGATGTTTATTCCTGTCGCCTTGCCATGATTGCTTGGCCCACGGTTGCGCTGTATGGCGCGCGAGTAATCCTACGATAAACAGAGGCCTGACATAGCGGACTCCCGTGTAGAAAACGTCCCACAGCGTAATTAAACAAAAAATCGGGGTTTGAAAATTGTAATTGAATATTACGAGACACATAACGAGTTGCATTCGTCTTTTAAGTCATGTTTTACTATGCTGTTTATTTGCGTAAATGGAGGTTGTTAACAGTAATTTAGGGTAACATAGGATATTATGACCAATAATATCCCATATTCCCTTTTTAATAACTATAACAACGCTCCTTTAAGTCGTGAGAATACGATTTTATGTTTTTTAATGTTCTTTGTTTACTACCAAATGGAATTATCAAATAGAACGAAACACGTACCATCTTACCCCGAACTACGGTATAGATTTGTTTGCGTGATCTTATAACAGTCTGTTACGCCCTAATGATTCTATTGGCATTTATGACGTTACAATCATCGATTGTCTGTCGTCACAACACGTGATTCAGCCAGGCAGGAAGGGGTGGGTAAAAGGAGGGTTGGGGTTCAACAGACATATACCCATGCTGCCATGGTAGTTCATTATTGAAAGATTAGCGGCCACCATATTTAAAAACATTAGACATGTTGCGTGCCATGTCTGATATACATTTAAATCTTGTACAAATGGATGGCCTTAACACTATTTATTCAAGTACTAAACAAAAATAAATAAAACCATGTAAATTTAAAAGCTTAATGGTGGTTGTTAGAACTAGGGGTACTAGGTTCAGGTCCCACCAAAGCGAGGCAAACGACTAAAAGCACTAATATATGTTTACTAAATGAGGGGGAAACGTCTCTAAAAGATGCGCATATGAAATTTTATCTCTTATAAAGGCACATAAGAGGTACTTGAAAGATATAGTAAGAGTTCTGTTCGTAGTTGTCGTAACCTCCACGCTGATAACTTGACTAAACAAATATATATAGTAGGGTTGGGTAAAATGGGACATATTATCATTTTCTTTCTCTCGTCCCATTTGGTAGTAAACAAAGAACATTTTCAGAATATATGACCGCATCCTTATGACTTGTTAATTGTTAAAAACACGGTCGAGAAATATGGGATTCAGGTGTTGACGGTATCCCATCTTACCCCATAGTATTATACACGTCGGCGGGTATTCACTTTGTTTTACGAGAAGTAGAGACAGTAAAGGGACGAATGACAAGCATATGGGAGTGTATTATGACGTTAGATGCAGTGGTTTTATATGCACAGTCAAATTAGGTTTCGTATTATATAGTAGGGTGGGGAAGGATGGGACACCTTTATAGCACATAATGTTTAAATATCCTGATCGTAGTTTAAACAATTAACAACGGTCTATGGAAGTCGTGAGGATATAGTTTTATATTTTCTTTGATTTTTCCTTGTTTACTTCCAATTGGGACGAGAAAATAGTATGAAAAGGTGTCCCATCTTCCCCCATCGTCCCCACCGTACTATAATAAAAATGGCCGACACTTGTATTTGTCGCCGGGCAAGCGGTCTACGTAGGTTCCAACTGACGCGTTATGAAAACAAACGAGGAAGATTTAATTAAAATCACTCGCCGCATGTCTTCGCTTTTCGCAGTTTCAATACGGGCCTTAACAACTTCAATACGTCGGTATCTGTTATACAGGTTATGATGGTAGTTATAGCACACGTAACAGGCATGTAATAATGTATTTATATGTTTTTTCAAGTCGCCATAAAAGATGACGATTTTGAAAAGAATTTCCGTCGTAAAAATCGACGCGAAATTAAGCAATTACAAGACAGAGAACCCAATAAATTACACGCGAAAGTTCTAAAAAATGTTTAATGTAGTTATGTCATATAACAATTAAATGTGATACTTCATACATAAAACGTAAATTGGAACAAGCTTTATATCGTGTACCGTTAAGAACATACCCCTATAATGTTGTATGTCAGGTTAAAATGTGAAGCGCAGCCCTATTGCGGTATATTGACCATTTAAGGGACTTGTCGATCGATTTAAATAGGAATGTGTGTGTGTCACGTACCCTTTAACAGCAAGTGGTCTTCTATATCTCGCTAATCTGTGGGATAACAAAACTACGTTCCGGAATGCTAACCATGCGCCTGAAATTTATTGTGCCTGAAATTTTTGTCGTTATTTCGCGATGCTTGCCGGATTGCTTACCCAGTCGAGCGATAAAAACGTGGGTCCTATTTCCGCGGATAAAAACTGAACCAGCGTAATTCAGGTAAAAACCCGTCCTGGGAAAACGTAAATATTTATCGCTACTGAAGGTACCGCCTATTCTAATTTAAGAGTACATTACGAGCTTCTGGATACAACCGTAAACGACAGGTGTATTTTACATGGTGTAACTCTCTCGCACAGGAAAAGGCTCTGTTACTGAGGTTACACAACGGAAATTGTGAAGTCTCTCATGTCACGGGACCCAACCTTTAAACTCTCGTTTTAGTCTCGCCTCGTGCCCACGCGTTAAAACATCAAGTCACGTTCAACTGCCCCACTGCAGAATTTCCTTTTGTTTTGGAGGTTTCGGCGAATATACAGACTACATTAGTTCTTTGGGTTAAACAGACGGTTTCGGCACTTCAAAATAGCACCTGCGCCGTTCGGTAAACGTAATGGGATAAATAAAATAATGAGTAGAAATCGAACATTAAAACTCAAAAACCCATACCAATACTAAAATTTGTCAATAATCACAACGCAGAATATTAGTGTTGTTTTATAGCGGGGTAAGATGGGATACCGTTAGCACCTTGATCCCATATTTTCTAGCTATGATTTTAACAATTACCAATAACTCTCATTTTTAGCTACGGGCTACAGTTATATATTTTTGTAAAGATTTCGTTTATATAAATGAAAAGTGAATGGTAACATATCCCATCTTACCCCCAGTGTGGGGAAAAGTGGGACAACTTTTATTCTATTTTTTGTTCCATTCGGTAGTAAACCAATAACAATTAAATCATTAAATCATCACGATACTTAGATATTAAGTGCTAAAGTTATCCCGTTCCTCCCAACTATATATAAATTGACAACTTGATAAACTATACTGATAGAAGACGTCTAACTTTAAAACGAATTCCGATAGTTGAACAAAAATAAAGGGGAGTAGGCAAACATACCAGAGATAAAGTTATCTTTTCATATGACAAGCAAATTGTGACGATTGCTGCTAATATCAAAGCCAAATAAACTACACAAGTGCGTATAAATCAGATAATGTAAAATAGTATTAATATTATTTGTAACTATTTTTTCTAGAAAGCAGTTTTCCCAGAAAAATTGGGCAATTTATTTTCTGCTATTTTATTCAACGTTGCAGGAAAAGATATGATATTATCATTAACATTTTATGGCGGATTTAATAGCTTTTTCTTTGACGTGTACAAGTAATAAAAGTTGCTTGAGTATCAAGAAAATACGTTTTTCGAAACCAGGCGGAATGTATGCGTGTAACAGCAGTGTAGGGTAATTATAGCTTGTGAGTTTTCTTTGGCATTCGTTGATGTTAGAATACAACAATATATGCTTCTTTGTAAGGTAGGGAAACGGAAACTACAACTACGGAGACATGTAGGTCGTCTCGGCACGCTTCGGTGCAAAGCTCACAAGTGGCGAAAGCACCGTAGCGACGTAAACATAAGATTCTTCGTCGGCATTGTTGGCTTTTTGTCGCGAGAAACATACAATGGACACTCTTACTCGCACGTGTGCGACAAGCCGCGAAAAAAACATAAAAGCCACACGCAGCTTTTGAACTGTGGGTTTCGGATCCGACGGGTGAGGCAGATTTGAACTAATAAAGGCCAGCGGCTGTTTCGGGCCCCGGGCGTGACGAAATAGACCATCCGTATTTCCGTCGCTTCAAAACGAGATAGCATTGCATTAAGCGCCGTGTTATGACTTACAACTAAAAACTGTCGGGGGTCCCGAACCCTCCCAACTGTTGGCACCCAACCGAGGGTAAATAAGCAGCCACATCTTTAATAAGCGATGCCAAGTTTGGGTTTCGAGTCGACAATAACAGAGACAATTACCGGGTTGTCTTTATACCGATCAAAACAGGACAGGGGGCGAAATAAGGGCCAATATATAAAATACAAACCCAGGTTGTAATTCAACACCGTCCACACTTAGGACTCTGTCATCCACACGTTTTTGGTTCTATGTATGACGTAAGTGCGAATTAGCCATTGCACGACGTGACTGTGACCCCACGCGCCCAACCGTAGTTCAGGGTAGCGGAACGACGGTCGCAGGACGGCGAAAAACTGTGCGAAACCTATTTGCGTTTCGGATTTGCTGGCTAGAGAAACGAAAGTGATCAATTTGTGTCGGCTTGGGGTTACTTTCGGGTGTTATAATCTTGTTGGCCGTGAACTTGAGCAACTTACAGCATTTGCGATGCGATTTAATAAGTGTTGGTACAGCAACGGTAATGGTGCCTGGTAGTCGACCGGCAAAATCTATAAAACCCGTTTTAAATCCATTAAAAGTTTTGCTTTGGAATTTTCGCATTCCAGTAAGAGCTCGAGCGGGACACTTTCTGAGAAGCCATTGTCGGTGCTTGAGAGCCGCTCGACATCGCTGCTTGGTTGGAAGGAGGCGTCAAGATCTAGTGTAGTTCAAGCACCTGTCTTGAAGCGCAGTTCTGAGCGCGACCACTGCCTGTTCGAGTTGTCCTCGCGGTCGGTTTCGTCGCTGTCGATCTAGATCGTGACGAACAAGCCCGCGGCTTGCGCAGGTTTCCCGCAGCCGCTAAAACGAGCAATTACGCGTCCGCACTACGAACTAGGCCGCAAATTGCTACTCTAGCGCAATGCGACTGGCACTGAACTTGGCAGTACGACCGGACGCTACGAGTGGATTATCCGCTCGCCCCACGATTGCTTCGCTAGTATCCCGTAATGCCATACTCGCTGACAAATCCCCTCCGATCCAACCTACAATCAAGTGCATCTAATCGCCAACCGCAGGAAACTTCCTGTGTGAAAATGACGTCGCTATCTCGATCGTAACAATATCAGGTATCAGGTAAAACAGAGGCCGTGCCCGCACTTGCACCTAATGCATTGTTGCGGCGTGTACGAGTGTCTTATGTTCGCACCTGGGCCGTCGTTCGCCCAGCTTAACCGTAAGCAGGAAAAGAAAGTGAGACGGACTGAAAACGAAAAACGTTTAGCGTCGATTTAGCCATTTCTCTCGGCATACGGCGCGTGGCTATGGTGGCAATATGCGGTGGTTAATAGAGAGAGAGATCGGGGATTAGGTGAGGCCTCCGCGGCACAACACAGCAGGGATTCCCGCAACGGAATCCGTAGCGAGTCGGGCTCCGTTTGAAGTTGAAAGTTCACGGAAAGGCTTAGAATTACATAAAGCTGTGCGATTTGACCCCAGTTTAACATCATTTTAAACGTCGACGTATGTTGCGCATGGAAAACCTTCGCTAGAAAAAGAGAGAGATTTTTGCAGCTAGCGACTTATACAAGTGCAAATATAAGAAAGTGGGTCTGAAATATTTTATAGAAAGTCAGTTTGTGCAAATCATTTATTTGCATTTGCACGTTTTTAAAATTTAGCATTGCCAGCTGTATCTAATATTGCTTGTCAGTCTGTATTTCGAGCAGGTTCTAATTTATAAAGTGTAAGATGTTTTGAAAAACAGTAATATACGATATTGACTGCAATGAATAGTTGGCCGCCCGCTCTAAGCTTAATTTTGTGTACTGTACGTGCCCAAATGATGCTATGTGCTAGTGTCGTGCGTAGAGTTGTACCAGAGGTGTATCATAGGTGACAAGGTTACGCAGGGTGACTGAATCTCATCCGTCACTGTAAGACCGTGAACTAAATCGCAGTTTACGGAAAAAACTTCCACCGGATAAAAATACGGAACACGAATTATTTTTTGTATTAAGTTATCAGTTTCTATGTAAACTATACTCATGGAGAAATTACTCGACTGGTGACGCATTTTCCTTCCTATAACACTTACAAGCGTCGAACAAATGCTTTCTGTTCGTGTGTTAAGTGTTCACTTAAGTTTAAGTCCTTTAATCCTACGTTACGTCAGTACGAGAATATCTATATATTGCTTGAGTGTGTTTAGTGCGGGTTATGTTAGACTAAATATCCCTCTGAAGTTCAGAGAGCCATCGTCGTCCTATTGTTTGATTTCATAAGATATCCGGATACTATAAAAGTATAAGAGATACAGTTTATGTAGCTGGATTCTCGCGGCCCGCTTTCAATATATGTATGACGTAACCAGTAAGCATCAAACCCGGGACCGAGCGTTGTCAAAACACAGCCCGTTGCGTTATTACTTGTTAGACACGAGTAAATATAAACACCCGGCAAAGTTACGGGAAGCCAGCTTCAAAAATAGCGCGAGCTGTAGATCTATAATCCATGTATATGTTGCGATTCCCAGAAGTCGCAGCTAACATTCAATGTTTCCTGTTGGTTAGAGTTTAGCTTCTTAAAATAGGCTGTAACTGACAGCATTTATACCGAAGAAGAAAGAACAGCCTGTTTATAAGCGGGAAGAACGAAAAACGATCGAAGATTGTTGGAAAGTGAAAAAAAACTGGCGCTTAAGATTTTTTTAAACCGGATACTCAGTAGAACAAATTCAGTGATCAAAGTCATGTACAATTGGAGCAGCTTAAATTTCGTGTTCTCTACTTTGCTGTTGTTCGTTTCAAGCAGCCCCGCGTAAGTACAATGGTATGTGTAGAATAGTAGTGTGGGGTAAAATGGGACGCCTTTTCATTCTCTTCTCTTGCCTATTTGGAACTAAACAAAGAATATACGCAGACTTATATAACCGTACCATCGCGACTTAAAAAAGAGTTGTTATTGTTCGAAACGCGATTAGAAAATATGGGATTTAGGCGCTAACCTTACCTCATCTTACCCCACAGTACTATGATAGATAGAATTATCCAAAATACTACAATACCAGGTATTGAGTTAATTCGAACCCCGACAGCTCGTTTTTCAGAATCTCAGTTTCTGTACAAAGGCGTAATTACAGCTTACAGGCCTTAAAACAGTTTTAACGAGCAAATCAGTTGCTTAATAGGATTAAAAGAGGCCGCGTTCCCCCTGCCAAGCCTTCGGACCGTGCTTGCTTAACCGCATGCGTATAGCAGTATGAAATAGACAAGAGTTTAGCACATCCATCGCTACAGCTGGCACGTTGTTGACATTTGGTAATTGGTTTCGCTTAAGTTATTGCATCATTGGCGTGGATGTTAAGAGCACCAAAGTAAATGAAAAAGTGCCTTGCGTTAAAATTGCACCACAGTAAACCGTAGGGGATGTTTTGGTTTGGTTTGTCTGTTTACTGCGATAGATTAGCGCTCAGGCCACGATAAAAGATAATGTTAAAGAGCATTTCATCTTGCCCGACTTTAATAGAAAGAGTAGAACTATAGTTAATGGATATGTTAGCGTAAATTACAATTTCAAAATTTCTGAATAATTGTAACATTTTATTCCGTTTAATGCCAAAGGCTTGTTATAAATTCCATGACCCTGACCCTGATCTGGTGCTTACAGAGTTAAACGATTATTGGGTAGTAAAATATAGTACAGATCTGGTGCTACGGAAATGTAACAGACATAATCAAATCCAGCCAATTGTCGTATAAGAGATATATATAGTAAGGTGGGGGAAGATGGGACACCTTTTCATTCTATTTTCTCTTCCCATTTGGTATAGTAAACAAAGTATTGTAAAACCGTATCCTCACGACTTGCGTTTGTTTAGACCGTTGATAATTGTTTAAAATACTATTAGTATATTTGGGTATTATGTGATAAAGGTGTCCCTTCTTACTTCACCCTACTAAATTTCAAAGGCCATGAACTTTAACGCTAGGTATATGAGGGTCACAACTATAGCAATATCCTCCAACTTGTAATTCAGTTGATCTGTCAAGTTAATTTCCTTTGTCTCGCATGGTTGTGATTTCCCAGGCGTATTTCAATTATAAAATTTAGACGGAATTAGCTACTCGCAAGTGCAATGTATTAACATTTAAAGTCTCCGAGATATTTAAAGACAGCAATAACACGCGAACTTGCACATAATGTTACTATAGATAACGTATAAATAATTCCTACTGATTAGTGTGTTTAACGTTACTTACATAAATGGTGAAAGTTGCTGTAAAGCCCTATTTTCCGTATTTTTAAACTTGTGGTCGTGTAGAGGGAAAATCGAACAGCTTAGTTGCAAAAAGTGCGACTACCGTGTTGCTGGACTCGTGTTTTCTTTCATAATGTTTTCCTGACCTAAAACCCCGTATTCGTGGGTTCAGAGACCTAAGGTTTTTACCCCATATCATAGCGGTAACAATATATCGTCATGTGAGGCCTTAACTTAACCAGCGGTTCAACCTCAATAACAACACATGTGGGCGTAGCCGGCGTTAATATGCGACCACGAAGGTGATAATCAGCCAAAGGTAGAATCATAGTAATTGCGGGATCATGTGGCAAGGCTTTTCTCGCGTGGCGACCCCACCGCATATTAAACTTTAAAATCAAACGAATATAGCTCGTGTTATAACATGTCTTTTGGGATTAAATTGACACCAGTGTAGCTTGTGACATTTCTGTAGCGATTTCTTAAAGAAAATGCTGCAATTTCAATGCATTAATTGGTATATGTACTATTAACACGTAATTGGTGAGAATATATCTTTTTTTCGAAAACGAAGTCAGTTGGGCAAGCGAGTGGTCACACTTTTATATAAGTGGCAACTTGCGAAAGCGCTTGAGATTTAGTGTTAAATCCGCAAACCGCAAGTTCTTTGATCTCAGTTGAACGAGATAGATCTGAAGCACAAAACTACCGGTTTGTGGTCAGTGGACAATTGCGCTTAAAGATCTAACTGTACATTTGACTCGTAGAAGTTTCAGCGAGGTACAGATACCTGATTTCCGCCTATGTTTATTTGTTTTTAAAATACCCGGTTGGCGTATGAGGGTTTTCGTATAGCGTGCGAATGATGCGCGTTTCGTCTTCGGTTTTATGGTAGCAACATAAAATAATGCTTTTGTTGTCTATGCGCTGTGGACGAAGCTAATTTAAAGCAAAAATGAAACCCCGTCACGCATTTGGTCGTGAGAACGGAAATGGGGCAAAAACAACCATGGTTTTTATGACCCCGGTTGAAGTTGAAGATTTAGATTAACTGATAGCGATTGTTTTTACTGTTCGCTTGTAATCTGCCTAACCCTTGCCCTGTGCTTTGGAAAGAGTTTTAAACTTTATCAAAAGAGGGATTCAGGATATAATTTTTACACTTAACCTTTTTGTAACCAAAGCTATAAGCTAATATTACTATTACATAATTTGAATCCAACATTCAAATTTTAATTATACAAACTTTTTCGTGTGAAACTAAGAGCATTTGTACGCCCCATAACGAATACTTCTGCAAAGCTAAATCTGCAGCTGTTTGCAATCATTAATCAAAAAACTCTGACTGACTGCTACCGATCGTTCGTAAAAATGTGTTAAGTATTTGCAAGATTTCTTAACTTTACCATATCATATTGGCCGCAGTGTGTTAGCCAGCATATTGTTACGTCATCAACTTATTGTTATGTCATCAACAAGTGTACAAATGATTTATCAAATCTAACACTTGCTGGCATTTAAGGTAAAAAATGTAGGAATTTTCGTGTTTAGTTCAAAAGCTATATAGTTCAACATTCAGAACGATCTGGTTTCTGCATACGGTATTTATGGTATCGCCTGCGAATAAGTTAACAGTTGCTCTGTTTTGTCAGCCAGGGATACCATATTATGGGTAAACATAGTAGATGAATTGTTTTAGTAGAAAAAGGTCATTTCTGCCGTTTTTCCTCGCCGCGTGTCTCCACTTATCCACAAGTTGTATTCGATACCTTAAAAAGCCGGCGTAAAAATTTCTAAAAGCGCCCCGACATCTGAAACCGCACGTTTTTTATAAATTAAATGAATCTTTTGCGACCCATAACCTGTACGACGGGGTAGGAGCGGAAAGTAAAACACAAAGGCCTGCTTGGGTGAAACGACAAAGGGGAATCAAAGATATCAGTTTCGGTGGAACTTAGAGAACCACTTGGGATAGAAAGCGGTCGTTTTCCGGAGTCGTAATTCTGCCTTAAAAATCGCGATAACTAAAATAAATTCTGACGTTACCATTTTCCGCCAAGTTAAAAGCTTGTTGCCGAAATATGTGAGCGATGACGTATGCCTAGATTGCGTTACGTAACAGCGGTAGGCAGGTAAGCGAAAGAGGGGACGATATGTTTTCAACTGTCACTCGCTTTGTTACAAAAACGATCATAAATTTGCGTAAACTTGCCGGGTCATTGTGCGTTTTACAAACTATTACAAAACACCATAAATAAAACCGACAGAGAGCTTTTGTTTTCGGGAATGTAGTTTGTTTCGCGTTATGTCCGGAGCCAAATACCTCCCTGCCATTTGTTCAGTAACTCGAGCGCCACGGACAAGGTGCGGTGAGACCTACAGGCCGAGAAAACGCCCTTTCCCAACGTACCGGTATGCCATAGTATGCGTCATATATATTACTGTGGTGTAAGATGGGACACCTTCAGCACATAATATCCAAATATCCAGATCGTGTTTTACAACAATTAACAGTCGATAGGATACGGTTTTATAATTCTTTGAATTTTCTTTGTTTACTAACAAATGGGACGAGAAAATAAAATGAAAAGGTGTCCTATCTTCTCCCAGCCTATACTATATCACTTATGGTGACAACCAAAACATTGCATTTAAGTTTTGCCGCCTATGGCCAACCGCGTGGGAACCGAACCTATAAACCTCTATAGCCACAAAGTAACTTATACACCGTGTATGGAATCATACATATACGTCTGTAGTCACACGAATGTAGCCTCGCGTCCCGACATAAGTCATTAGCTGCAATTTGTGCGTTTTTGCCGCTTTCTTTGGCGACAGTACCAGTGGCTGTTTGTGTCGAAACAACGCGGGTCGAATGCGTATATAGCGACTGTCAGACTGTAGCTCTTACAGGTAGACCACCTTTACAAGTGACTTCACTGATATGTGTGTATATTACACAGTTTTGCAACCGACACTGTATTGTTCATTTGTTTTGGACACCATCAATACGTAACAGTTCCAGCTACACTGTTAGTCAGTCATACATAAACGTAATATGAGACAAGAAGAAAATCAACAACTTTCAATCAAATTACTTTACAAACAAGTAAAGCTGTTTCTTAATAAAAATTAAAAAAATTAATATGTCTCGTTTTTTTTGCAGGGCGCTCACTTCGGTGTCCTCGATCAGGGCGGGAGTTTTCTGCGACAAGATCATCGGCCTAGCTCCTCTACAGAGAGCTAAGTGTAGAGCAAGACCAGATGCTATGACGGTTATAGCACAGGGAGCGGAGAGGGCGAGATACGAATGTATTTGGCAGTTTCGCTACGATAAATGGAACTGCACGAACAACGGAACGGCGACGGTTTTTGGGACGGAACTATCAGTCGGTGAGTGGCAGGTTTTGTTACCTTTGTGGCTCATGCTGGGCTACATAAATATATCTTATCAGAAACACCAAAAGTAAGGGTCCAAATATAAAATGAATTATACCGCAACATGTATAATGTAAAACTTTGTAGCGTGTGTGACGTATAGCTATAATAGAATAGAGCAACAGGATACATATAGTAGGGTGGGGTAAGATGGGACACCTTAGCTCATACTATGCAAATATCCTGATCGTGTTTTAAAAAATTAACAACGGTCTATGCCTATGGGGGTTGTGAGGATACGGTTTTATAATTCTTTGAATATTTTTTGTTTACCATTAAATGAAACGAGAAAATAGCACGAAAAGGTGTCCAACCATTCCCCACCCCACTATAAATGTATTTTATCAGAAGCACCAAAATTGAGGTCCAAATGCACAACTTTATACTCTTTTGATCGCAAAATGAGAGCGAGTGTAATTTACTACCACGTACTTTATGAAATATTATACGCGAGTCGGTAAACTGAGAATATAAATTCCTGTAAGCTAACAGCTGTTAAGGTTAAACTTATTGCCACGTTGGATATACCGGATCAAGCATGTCGCCAGGTAAACCCTAGGTCGCAGGGTTCAGAGCACATTTCCAAGTCCTGGCTTGTGGGGTAAACTAAACAATAACGTCGGTGGTAACAGACTCAAAAGAAATACAAATAAACATCCAAGGGCGTTTCTCCGGTCGCCCCCTCCACCCTCTTGGTGGTAAAGGGCTTTAATTACATTCGATACTGAGGCTTTGTCATTGGGGGAACGGGGGTAAATGACTTTCAAGGCACCGTTGTCTCCGTCTCGGGTCTTAATCACTTTTTCGCTTGATGGAATCTGAAAATCGCGAGCTCGGCGGCGCGCACGGGAGGCTAGCTTCTTTGGTGGCAGATTTGGGACAATGACCGCGTGATTGAACAAAGACATCAGTTCTGTTTCGCTTTTGTCGCATCCGGATATCGCGCGTTGACGGATTGAATTCCGTGCGCTAACCGCGCGACTTGCGCGATTTGTTTAGCTAACTATTTAACGGTGTTCTTGCTAAATTTTGATTAACGACGTGCGTTGATAAGACGGCAAAACATTGGCCATGATCGGAAGCGGTTTAGACTTTGACTTGGTAATGTCAGTAAACGGAATGCGAGCATATCTCGGTCAAGGAGGCCACGAGAGGCAAGTTTGGTGACGACGGAAACGACGCAAACCTATACGATAGAAGGAGAATTTATAGAACATTCGGCTAGCCGTCTGTCATCTCAACGCGCGATAAGCGGCTTGTCGCGCGCAGACATCTATGGCAAGCCTACTTACAAGGGGCGACCACAAGATTAATACGGTCGTGTATCTAGCATGTTACTACTGATACTGCGACGTCTTCAGTCGTCAGTGAAATAAAACCGAAGTTTTAATAAAGAAAATACTGGAACGCAGCTTGGGAAAATTAATAACAAATATTAACTTTTTATAAATTGTTCTATATTTTGTGGAAAAAATAGCTGTTGTTTTTATCTTTAAACGGAATATTGACCTACATATTCGGTAGGCTGATTGTAATTTACGAAGCAAAGTTTCTGTTACAATTTCAACTCGCTTAATTACAAGTTACAACCTATTTGGCAAGCGTTGCTTCAATGGCTTATGGACACGAGGGTGGTACTCAAAGCTACTCCAGTTTGCCTCGAGACACCACTTCGCATTTTCCGGCACTCGCGCGCGTACATTGTGACGTAATAAGGAACGCATTATTTGGGCCAGGTTCAAAAATTAATACGTGAGCACGCTAGCTTTTGGTCTTAAAAATTAAATTAAATTTGGCAGCTACTGATGGTCAGTGGGGTTTTCACGGTGGGCTTTTGTAACAGACTGTTTGTCCACTTTCCTAATTCGGGTCACCTGGGTTCAAGCGACCAGAGTAAGTGCTACTAGTTGCTTTTGATCGCACAATTTGTAGATAAGCTGAACCTTGGGGAAACGCTGGCGAAACTACAAAGCACTTAACTTATACGCTTACACAACCTAAACATATATGTTTTTTTTGTATGTACGCATTTTGGTAGAAAAATCAAATTTCCGTTTAAAATGATAAGAGTAGCAGGGTCGGGGAATACGGGACACCTTTAGGACACACTTTGCAAATATTCTGATTTTGTTTTAAACATTAACAAATCTCTTTTAAAGTCGAAAGCCTACGGTTATATCATTTTATTGAATATTCTTGGTTTGTAACCAAATGGGAATAGAATGATCGAAAAGCATGTTCCATCTTACCCCGCCCTACTATACTAAAAAAGATACATGTAACTCGTAAACTGGAATTTCAATTCCAAAAATAGAATCTTGTTTTAATAAAGAAACAACCTTGTAACTTTGATTTCTGTTTGGTTTCCGTATCAGCATTACCGACGAGTTTTCGGTCCTATGTTTTCGTTTTCAAAATTATGTTTATACGGGCCGGCTACCGGCGTTTTGGCGGAACGTTTGAATCGGATACACCTTGGGCTTTCAATGAGGGTTGGCCGTGGGACATACGACCAATTCCGAGGCTGTTGACACGTGAAGACGGTGACCACTGGCAGGGCTTCATATAGAGTTAATGAGCCATCACTTAATAACTGAGGGACAGCAGATGTGCAAACGTTAGCATGATGCTAAACTTAAAGCCCTGGTATTGCGGTTACGTTTGACCAAGCATGTATGAGATGTGTCGCATTAAAAGTCCAAAGACAGCTGCATTTTGTGGATTAAAGTTGTGGGTAGAATAGTTTGCTATTGCAGCTTTGCGTTTCGTCATAGCGTGAACTTAAACAACGCTTGTGTGAGTGCTGCGAATCTGCACAAGACTTTTATTGTTACTCTATAATTTTAAAATTGTTTTGAAAAAAGTTGTATTAAAACTGCAAGGTCACTGAATTTTAATTTGTTTTCTTTCGTAAAATTTCTGTAACTTTCAAAGCTTTCCTTGTAATTGGATTTAAAGATAAAAATGTCCAAAATGTTTGCTCGGTTGATTTATATAAGCATAACTTGGCAGTTGGTTAGTTTCTGTTTGGTCTTCGGCGCCGGCGATTTGCTATGTAACTTGTGGTGATGGGAATGGACCCCCGGTCAAGTTTGCAGGTCGGATTAACCGCTCCCGTGCCCCTGTATGGGACTGGGTACAAAAAAGGTCAAAAAGAGGGGCATGGCCCCCAAAAAGCGCATCTGTCAGTTCTCAAAGTTAAATACAAGTCGTGTGCAGTTTACCTCGGCAAAAAACAACTCGCGTGGACCAAAAACAACATAGCGGACGCGATGACGCAGACTCAAAGTCGGAAATTTTCCCCAACTCTGTGACCTAACCTATAAAATATGATAAGCTTAAAATGGCCGATTAAGAAATGAACAATATTGAATTTTATATTTTGATTACATTTTTTTGTATTATATGGATTTCATTTTCAAAAAGTAATTTATATATTTATATATCAATGGTCTAGCATTATGAGCATTGGGATTTTAAATGCTGATGGGTAACTAGAATTATATAACGTCTAAGTTAAACGCGCAAGTCACGGTTAGTTGCTACATGTGTGGTATTGCCAACGCCGCGATTTCTAGTTCCAGCGGTGATGGAAGTTTGAATGTAAGTTATGAGGATTGCTCCACGCCCGTATCACTTTACACAACAGATCGTTTCATTTTTCAACGGTAGCGACACTCCCACGAGGTTCTAACACAGGTAGCTTAGTATGCAACTGCTGTCTGCACCTATATAGTTTAGCGCGTTACCCTAAACCATTGCTTGCACCACTTCAAAGCAAAAAATCCGGTAACCCTGCACGCTATACCAACATTTGTTGCCGCAATCGACGACAATTCTTGCCGTTCCAAATACCAGCTTCAAATATTACCGCATTGAGCAGGGTGCTACCGTCTGCGAATTAAAGGTCTTTCCCCCGGTAAGGCCACTGCTGCAGCGTGGTCGCGTCAGCACGCGAATCTGCTACGCTCACTTGTTGCGTGCGAATAATAATTGCGCAGGGCCCAAAAAACTTTCGTCTGTCGACGCACGGTCGAGCAGAGGTCACTTGATATAAAATGGAGCTACAACTGTAAGAATCAATGTATAAGGCCTAAGACTGCGTCATAACGCCATTTTAGGCGGACCAAACATGTTACGCAATTTAGTAGAGTGGAAGAAGATGCGACACATTTTCATTATATTTTCTAGTCTAATATGGAAGTAAACAAAGAACATTCAAAAATTATAAAACCGTATCCTCACGACTCCCATATACCGTTGTTAATTGTTCAAAATCAGGATATTTGGATAATATGTGCTAAAGGCGGTGTCCCACCTTACCCCTTAGTATGCTATAGAATCTGGCGTATATATTTCACGCTCCCCCAATGTTGAAAAACAAGGTTACCAAAAATGTAAAATCAACGACGAAAGGTATTTGAAAAATTCGTCCAAGTGGTGGGTAATTGGCCACACAATGGTAAAGATGCGATATTGCTCAACGAAAGGAGCACGAAACAAGAAAGATTCTCGCCACAAAACGAAGCGTAATATCTCAGTATTTTGCGTCTATGGGAAAAACAAATAAACAAAGTCGTCGTCGTTTTCGACGCAGCGAAAATTCGTCCTAATACTTAGGAATTTGGGCTCGGATTACCAAATATCTACAACGTTATTGAAAAACTTGAAACAGTGCGTAAAGCTGATGTATAAACCATAGCAGAACAATGGTTTCACTTATCAAGAACAGAACAAGCTACACGAGTATACACACTACTCATGTTTGTAAAAATTGCATTTTTCTGACGGCGCCGGTGCGTATTGTACATGAAGATAAACGAGTAAAGGCAAATTACCCGCGCGCAATAAACAACTTAGAGCTCATACACGTATCATAAATCATGTTTATAAATATATCAACAACAGTCTAATATTGCCCACTCTGGCTTATTTTTAGAGCTAACTAATTACATCTATATGAATATGAATTGGTGTATGGTTGAACAGCATTCAAATTTTACCTTATATTTTGGTTTCAGCGTCGAGAGAAAGTGCCTTCGAAAACGCCATCAAATCTGCTGGAATCTTATACGAGATTGTGAAAGCTTGTGGGGAAGGTAACCTGGGGTAAGTACTTCTAATACATCAACAATAGCCTGCCTGTCTCGCTGCAGCAAGATACGAAATCCTGACAAGATTAAGATCGTATTTGTGCGTAATAAAGAGTCTCCCATTACCGGGAGGAATTTCTTGTTTACAAGCAGATTTACAAAACACGACACGGCTTATTGAAGCTTTTAGCAACGAAGGCATGCCTGCCCTTGCATCTTTTGCAGCGCGACCAATAATCGTTCAATTACTCTATAATTGCTGCGACAACACGCAATCAATTGCTCCAAACACGCGTTCTTTTGGTTTACAAGCGCCTGCGCAGATTCTGCCATTTTAAACTCTCGATTATTAGTTGACTAACAATTATTGGCTGAGCGAATTATACTTTAGGCGCCGAACACAAGATTTTGCTGAAATAAAACGTCACACATAAGTACACGTATGCATGGCCATGACGTATGCAAATTTTAGACGCTGTATATAAAACATATAAGGTTTTTAGAACATATAAGCGATTGACATATAGGTATCACATTCGGCTTATTCAGACAATTAAGAATGCTTGTGACTGCGATACCGATAAAAACATGTTACCCGAAAGCCATTAAAATTAAACTAATAAATTCATATTTAAACATTTATGGAATATGAGTAAATGTAACTTTTATATCCCGGCGTGGCGGAGCAACGACAGTCGTAATAACACGGGTGTTCTGTTTCATACACATCGTCCCGTTTATGAGCTACAGCGTATCAAACTTTGTGAGTGATAATATTTTTCAAACGAATTCTTTAATTTTTGCAGTGCTTCTTGCGGTTGCGCGAAACATGACATCAGTTTCCAAAGGACGAAACGACGAACGCAAATGACGCCGGCACAGGTGGAGAGAAAAGTTTATCAACGTTGGAGGTGGGGAGGGTGCTCGGTGGATCTGGGATTCGGGCTTAATTATACAAGAGAGTTCATGCGAGCGGGAGAATTATTACAAAGCTCAAGGACGCTGATGAACCGACATAATTACGAAGCAGGCAGACTGGTAAGTTTGTTGGTAATTCCCTCTGCCGTCGTGGCACAATAGTCAGCGCGCCTGCCTGTAACTTATATATATAGGTATCGGGTTAGGGCTCGTCGCAACCATTGTAGGCGTATCTGTCCTTAATTAAAACTCAAAAAGTTACGTGGCAACTCGTAAGCGGACACGAGGTGTATGAAACAAAACACCCATGTTATAACGACTGTCGTTGCTTCGTCATACTAAGATAAATAGGTTACATATATACACTCCCTGAGTTGGAGCTTTTAATATTTGTAATTTGTTCAACAGGCAATCATCAAAAACTTGACGAAATCCTGTCGGTGTCATGGCGTCTCGGGATCATGCAATGTTAAGACGTGTTGGATAGCCCTGCCTTCGTTTCGACAAGTCGGTGACAACCTACGTAGAAAATACAAAGAAGCAAAAAGAGTTGAAGCAATTCTTGGTGGTCGAAGGAGACGGCCTCATATTTTAAAAATCTGGAGAAACCCGAAAAAGCCATCGCCACGGGAACTTGTGTATCTCGAAAAGTCGCCCGAATTTTGCCAAAAGGACAACCGTATCGGTGTTTTCGGCACGCAAGGCCGGCAATGCAACGGCACCAATTCAAACTACAGTGGGTGCGGCAAGTTATGTTGCAACCGAGGCTACAGGGTGACTGAGTACATCAAAATCGATCAGTGTAAATGCAAGTTCTTTTGGTGCTGTACTGTGACATGCCAGGAGTGCCCACGCCTGGTAAGTAAATATACCTGCAACTGACAACTGCCTAATCAGGGCGAGCAATGAAAACACCATCATTACTGATGGAAAACAGCACAAGGCAGAGGCAAGGCCGATGAGAGAAGGAGCGGCGGGGTTTGCACGAGCTGCTGGGAGAAGCGCCACATCGTTGCTTCTATTGCAGTGCATACGTTCGGGGCTACACGGTCCATATTTCCGTATAGTAGGGTGGGGTAAGATGGAACAAGTTCTCATTCCCTTAATTCTTGACCTTTCTGTGGTAAACAAAGAATATTTACAGAATTATATAGCCGTAGCACCGCGACTCTAAAAGAGCGTTTTTTAAAACACGATCAGGAAATATAAGTGTTAGCTTCTAAAGGTTCCCATCTTACCCCACAGTACTATACAATTATTTATATACCGTTTTTATCAGTAAATTTGCGACAGCCTTTTTGCTTTTTGGAGCTTCAACGTAAAGTTATATTTTACAGCAAAGTTGACCTAATGGTCACTTATATGTGGTATTATATTTTTGATATGTTTTACAACGAAATCTTAAACGATGTTTTATATCAAAATAAACGAAAACAAACAAACTGTGGACACATTTATTCGTCGGCCAAATAAGACAAAGATTTTTGCTTGTATGGGAAAGTGGGAAAACACAAGAGTACTTCGCATGTCAGATTAAGAAGACTTTAATGGTATAAGCTCAAGCTTTGCCGGTAATTTCACTAAGTTGTTGAAACGACAAACTTGGGAAACGCTGAAATTAGAAAAGCAAAGACAGTTACGGCTTTTGTAGAGTCGAACTCGCTACCGAATCCAATTAGCATGTTTTATGTTCTCCCTGGACCCCTAGTACCACCGCAAGAAACGTTTTGACCTGCTCGACAGGTACATACTGGTAGGAGAATGCAGAATGATTAATAGGATCCGTGGATTAAGGGTCGGATGGTGTTTGAAGCGGTTGAGGTGGGTTAGGTGGGCATGACCTCTTATTGTGATGAATAGATAGCGTTTACAGCTTATAACTTACCAGTGTTGGTTCTTACGTGTAGTGTATAGTAGGTTGGGGTAAGTTGGTACACGGTTTCATTGTATATAGTAGGTTGGGGTAAGTTGGTACACGGTTTCATTGTATGTAGTAGGTTGGGGTAGGTTGGTACATGGTTTATTGTATATAGTAGGTTGGGGTAAGTTGGTACATGATTTTATTGTATCTAGTAGGTTGGGGTAAGTTGGCACATGGTTTCATTGTATATAGTAGGTCGGGGTAAGTTGGTACATGATTTTATTGTATATAGTAGGTTGGGGTAAGTTGGTACACGGTTTCATTGTATATAGTAGGTTGGGGTAAGTTGCTACATGTTTATATATAAATTAGGCTGGGGGGAATTCTAACATACACTTGGAGTTAGTAGAGTATTGTAGGGTAAAATGATCCATGATTTTATTCTGTATTTTAAAGAATTATTTAACTGCATCCTTACGACTCTAAAAGAGCTTTATGTTATAACCATTAGGAAAGACAGTCATATTTCGTAGTGGTTAGGATTTGTATGAATACAGGTCGTTTTCATGTGCATTTATAAAACTCCTATATACTTGTAAAACAACCATATATGTGGGGTAGGATGGGACATTTTTAGCATTTAATATCTATCTTGATCGTGTTTTAAACAATTAACAACGATCCATGGAGTCGTGAGGATACAGTTTTAAAAATATTTGAATGTACTTTACTACCAAACTGGAATGAGAAAATATAATAAAAAGTTGTCCCATCTTTGCCCACCCTACTATATATGGTAATCAACACGACAATTTTTTTTTCGTTTTAGTTTATTTGTGCAGTTTTATTTCCTACAAACGTAAAAGCGATAATGACCAACGATTTTATTCTGATGCAATGCAACCAATTAAAACACGGCTTAAAATTCCACAAAGGTCGTGATTTCTTTAGCATAGGTGTCACGTGCTAGGTTTGATTGACAGGTGTCCATCATCCGACTCCACGACCTCAAGCCCGGAGTTTTGGAAGATGGGATTTTCTACCACTGAGTGGCGCTCAAGACGCGACAGAATTGCCTGAAAAAAAGTAACTCAGTTTTGTGGAAAATATTTTAAAATTAAAAAAGTACTAATTTTTATTTTATGATTTATTTTTAACACCTATATTATCATGTAAAAATATATGTAGAGATAAACTTTACATAAAAATAAAATCTACACTTAGAAAAAAAGAGAATTGCCATATTTGGAAGTGACTGTTATGACAGAACACAGGGGCAATTAAACGTCATTAAAGCCTATATTTCCGTACCTGATTTTCTGCGTTATTTTCACACAGATTGCGGATGGTAAACACAGCCCATTGCCTGATAACTGCACGAACCGTTGTTAAGGTAATTCATATATGAAAAGCTAAAAATAGGTTTAACAAACAGAAGTACAAAATAGTTTTTGCACTATACCAGTATTTTAGGCCACTGTTTTTCAAACACTACATTATTCCTATTTTTTTATAAATGAATGAAACTTGTTTATTATCACGTGACCGGGAAGCGAAAATCGTTATAAAACGGGTGTTCATACACCTCGTGTTTTGGGGATTATTTTATTTATTACGTATAGACGGGAGTGGCGACAGACGAGACAGTTTTCAATTCAAACTATCAAGTTCCGTTTAACAGTTTATTCTAAGCCGTCTCAAAGCGATAAGGGAACGACAGAAGAGAAAAATACACTAGAACCCGAAATTCCTGGGAAAGCGAGATTGAAAATGCCAATACGTGATAAAGCCGCAAATGCCACGTGATTGGATTGGTATTTCAGTAAAAAAACAAGTTATTATCGGTTAAAGTGATATATAGTAGGGTGAGGGAAGACACGATCAGGATATTTGGATATTATGCGCTAAAGATGTCCCGTCTCCCCCACTCTACCACGGTATCGAAATCACGCTTTTAGTTGAGGTAAACGTATATATTTATAAACTTCCTGAAATTTTAATGCAGTTAAATTTATATTTGTCTAGTTTTCCGACAGAAAATCGTGTTTTCTAGCATGAATGTATTTGACGGTATTTTTTTTTCGGGGAGAAACTAAAGTTATATTATGGTATTTTCGCATGTTGATTGTTGGTAGTAAATTAACATGGTTGTAGACGTTGTGGGCTTATTTATGATTCAGACACTTTCCTGCAGCGTCCGACGATCGTGCTATGACTAGCTTAGACCACAAAATGCCATGCAACAAAAACAATGCATATTGACACGTGATGTATAGCTCTCAGTGACGTAACACACGACCTCCCACACATAGAATAGAATAGGACTAGCAAATACCCCACTATGCGACCCATCTTACCCCACTATGCGAAGCCATCTTACCCCACTATGCGAAGCCATCTTACCCCAATATGCGACCCATCTTACCCCACTATGCGACCCATCTTACCCCACTATGCGACCCATCTTACCCCACTATGCGACCCATCTTACCCCACTATATGCGACCCATCTTACCCCACTATGCGACCCATCTTACCCCACTATGCGACCCATCTTACCCCACTATGCGACCCATCTTACCCCACTACGTGACCCATCTTACCCCATCAAAGGATACATGGATTATTGTCGTCAATATTACAGCTGTCCAGGATTAACGGAAGACCTTCCAGTTCACGAACCTGTGAGAAGTAAACAGCATGAATTTTTAAGAGCATAAACTGCAAAATTAGTAAAAAAGTACTACATACTTTACAAAAGCGAAAAGTTTAAATAGTTTTCTATAAAAACCAAGGTATAAATGTTAAAGGGTAGAAAATAAAACAAAAAACAACAACAACAAAAACTCAGGAAGAAGTAATATTCCAGTTTTTACCTGATTATATAAGAATAGAATTGTGCAGACTGAAATCGCATTTTAACCGTTGATTAATACCTTTCCGCATATACACACTTGTAAAAACTATATACACAACGGTTGGCGCTAAATAGCAGGGTTGCTTTGACAAGACAGCGCTGATCTTGGTGAAAGTAGCAAACACTATCCGTGTTATGCTACAGTCGCCAAGCCTTCGCTGTGATACGTTGGTCCCGCTACAAGCTCTTCTGGTATTTGGTTTGAAACGCGAAAAGCTGTAGGTATTGTACAGATCGGATGCAAAACTCTAAGCCAAGATTCCCCTATGCGACTTTACCTACTTTTAAACTCTGCTGGTGTTTTGTTTTAAAGCGCGAAATTAAGCTGTACGTATTTTACAGTAACTTCTTACTTTATCCTCGCGTTAAACACGGGGTTTTGTTTCATGCACCTCGTGCCTGCTTACGAGTCACTTATTGTACAGTTGCGATGAAAAACTATCCGGCAAATATTCCTACGCGGTTACGAAAACACGACTGAAACTGAAAGAGGCTGATGCATTCTGACGTGATTTAACAGCTTGCAAGAAACGTGGTTTCTTGTCAAGCAACTATGCAGAAATCCCAACAAGGGCTTTCCAGCTGCGATATTGGCAACACAGGATGCGAGAAAGGATGCATATGTTAAGCACTACTCAAGCTATATTGATTAAGAGACAATAATGATAACAGCAGTCAGTTAACAGGCATCAAATAAGATCACTCTAAGTGAAACGCCAATCAAAGTTTTCCTTTTCGAATACTAACAAACAATAAACGTAACTAATAGTAGGCCCCGCGAGTATTTTAGCAGCAATATGCGATATAAAAACTAAAATTACTAACAATGTAACACCTATGCCTATCTACTTCCCTATGCAAACCCACGCATTTATGCGTTATGCATACACTGTTACGCTTATGTAAATATACATTTGGCCATGCAAATGTAGTCTAACTACCGCAAAGAGACCGCCGAAGTTAAGAACACTATACGGGCAAAGTAACATTCTTCTACAGAGTATTAAAGACTGTACAAGCATGCCTAACAGACGCACGTTACTCAGGTACAACACAGAAAACAGCCGCCTATATAGCACCGTGCGTGCCGTCATATGTGTTACGTGTTGGGTAGAATGAGTCACAGGTGCTTCTGTACAACAGGGGGAAAACAACTACCGGACGTCTAGTGTCTATAACGACCTGTACAGCGACTATTCAACTGACTGAATGATATATTGGCCATGCAAGGAAATTCCGGCGATATTAGAAGTGATGGTTTCGCCCCATATAATTTTAACGTGTTTATGGCTATTTAAAGTGATGGCGGGTAATGTATTAGTTATGATAGTCTTTAACATTATAGCTAAGAGCTGGTAATATAAAAAGTTACATATAACATCCAGAATGATAAAATTGTATTGATTATTGATGTAAAAACGTAATGGCTTATTCTATGCGTTTAAATTTAACCGAAGCTGTTTGGCGTGCGAAGCATCGTATACTATCTGGGAAAGAAGACGCAAACCGGTATAGACCGGCTTAAACCGGATAAATGAGTGAGTTTTCGGAAGTATCCAGTTTCACAAGCAGTATCATATGAGATTTAATTGAAAGTATGGATACAGTTATAGAATAACAATTTATTGTTTAACTGTTACAAGAATCTGGTGCTACGAAAACGTAACAGACAAAAATCAAGTCCAACCAATTGTAATAAAATATATTTATTTCGCCTAAATGGCATTGTCAGTCTCTTATTTTAAATAGAATCTGTACTATCACAGTGCATAACGTTATAAATGAACTGTAAAAACGCTATATACTAAGTCGTGTTATGCCTCGCTTGTGTACTCCGTATTGTTTACTGCAAGTCAGCGGAAGTGGGAAGAAATTTCCTTCTCGTGTACTAATTAGTCGGTATAAGTATGCAAACAGTACGATGAAATATGGGTTTATACGGAACTACATAAAAACAATCGCGCCATCGTCACTAGGCCTCTTCCCGATGCGGAAGAGTTAAAATCGCGTCCTAACGATGCATTGTAGTGGTGATGGATTGTACACATATAGATGCTCACGGCACAGGGCGAGGGGTATTATCATTTCCCATTCAAATTTGGGGAAACGGAAGAAAATGGATGATTTTTCATTTTTTAAGGCTGTTAAATATGAAGGAAGCTATTAAACTTTAATATACACGGTTTTGCAACTTAGTGCCAACCCTCGCCTCTTTATATACGAGGTAGAGTGTTTTAGGATTAACAAGGTACTAAAGCCCAAACCTGGCTTAATAACGTAATATATGGTATCGACTGAATTAGAAAACACGCCAACAAACTAGAAAACAGAGATATTTTATTAGTCAAAAGGCTTTATGTTTTTACCTTATTTTGCAACGGCGGATTCCTGTAACATAAGTTGCCGATAACACGAACAAGATCTCGTTTGAAGCCAGCTACGGGACTACATTGCTCTTTAGCGCCAGCTCCCGGTGAAGCTTTTTCAGCAGGAGCGAATACGCTTGCTTTATCCAGTTTGCCAGCCATGACAACACGACGGAGAATGTCTATGCAGAAATGACTTTTTTATCTTTTCGGTCACGGTAATAAAGATTTTGTGTAAAGAAGGAAGTAACAGTAAAACAACAATATTTTTAACATGGATTGGGATAAAATAGTTCAAAACTTATTTAATACAAATAGTGATTTGATTACTGAATGATGACATCCTTCAAAATGTAAAAGTAAAATATTATTATAACTTATAAAAAACCTAGTCTTTGGTTTTCATTTTTAGTTTTTCATGCACTTTTTATCCTAAGCATCGTGCTGTATATAATTTTAAAAATATTTTAATTATTTTAATATTGCACTTAAAGAAATGAAATGACACAAGAAATATAAGTAATGCATAAGTTATAAAACTATTACTCTAGCAATTTAACTACAAAAAATACAATGACATATTTACCGACAACAACTTCCACAGCACAACAATTGGACAAACTTTTCCTTGCCTCCACACTACTAGAAGTAGCCATGCACAAAGTATGTAGAAGCTTAGTAGTGACAATAGCTGTCTGTACGAAGAAAATGAATGTTAATGTCACATTTTTTATTGTTTGTTTGTAACTTATTTAGTACAAACTCTCGGTGACAGCATTAGACCTCAAACCCTGACTTGTATTTGACTGGAACATTATTTGCCTGGTTTGTGTGGTCTTGCATTGCAGTAATGTCTTGGCAATCCTTTGCAAATTGGTTCCATAAGCATGTTGCGGTGTGAGTTGGTGGTATGGAATCTCCTGTTTCAAAATATTGGCTGAGTACGTCAAGGGTAGAACACCTGAGCAACAAGAATGCAAAACTATAGAAAAAAATGTGAAAAAAATATTATATATATATGTAAAAAATATTAGGCTATGTAAAAAAAAGTTATTTAGAAACTATTGTGTAAAAAATCAAGTGAAATAAAAATAAAATACGATTTGAGAATAAAATGTCTTATTACATTACTACCATTGTAAAAAACATTAAATTTAAAATTGCCACGAACTTGCAAGAGATACTTCCATAGTTAAATATTAATGGAAGAAATTCTTCAGACTTCAAGAAATGCTCAGTGATGCAAAGAATCCTGTTGAGGACAATAAAGTGTTTAGGGTGGAAAAATATGTCAATAAAAAGATATCAATAAAAAGTTGGGAAAAAAATATGTACATTTAATCTTTTTATTCTATATGGTTAAGGTTTATGGCGGAACATAGCTGGTATCTGGAATTAAGTCACAGTTGGTCCATTACTCTAGGCCAGTATTTTAGTGTTAATTAAAAAAAAATCCAATTTGGAAACTATTTAAACTATTTTAAAAAACCCAATGAAGTCATTTAGAAAACAAGCAATAATATAGGAATAATATGACCTATTTTGAGATAAATATTTTTTCACTTACATTTTTTTTCTATAAACAAAAGTTTTTAAATAAAATAACATTAAAAACCACTCACACCCAGTCCGGGTCATGAACTGCAGGTAATTTTTCAATGATAGAAATTGCTATGTTGGTTGGAGATTCATCTTGAAATATTTCATCAACAAAACACTCAGTACTTCCAATGCAGTTATAAACTGTCATTACAACAGCTGTTAATACTTTAGGAGAATCCACCTTGAGAATCGATCTATGAGAATGGGTTAAAGGTAATATTACATTTTTTAAATATATCTACTTTTAAATATTTTAAAGTTATTTAATCTATTTTAAATAGTAATGTTTGGCTGTGTAGTTTTTAAAAATACTAGGCCTTTATAAAGAATCCTTCAGTATGTTACATATTAGTGGGAAAGTAATACAGGTTGGTAGTTAGGGGGTTACATGGGTTACTGCTTAACAGACAACAAAGAGGGAAAGTTTTTTACAAGCACCAAAATGCATACAGAATAAAAATTAATATTTACTTTAAATATGAAGGAAAGATGATTTTCCACAATTTCTGCTGATTCAGCAAATTCCCAGCAACTAAATTACCAAGAAATTGATTCCCACAAAGAAGAACTGCAAATAATTTAATAAAGATTTATTTAAATTTAAAACAGGTCAAAACCCAGTTGAATAAATTAATCAAACTTGCTTTAACCTCACATGGCCAGAAAACAACAGTTGTTATAACACGGGTGTTCTGTTTCATACCCTTCGTGCCCACTTACGAGTTACCACAAATGTAACTTTGTGGGTGATTGTCTGTTTAGGGGAATTTTTTATTCCTTAAACTCATATTACCTGTATGATGAGTTGAAGTATTTTGCTCAGATAGTTTCTCCAGAACCCGAACTGTCTTGCTTACTATGGATAACTTCCTATGACATAAAGTGTTTGATTATAAAACAAAACTTTAAACACTTGAAATAGTAAATGAATCCAACATTATAATATAATATTTACAAAAATGTTGGTAACCAGGTATTATTATCAACATACATTACAGCAGAGAATAAACCTAACAAGTTAGAAGTAACTGCACCTAAAATGTCAAAATATTTTTTTAAATAATAACTTTTATTAAAAACTTACATAATTTCATTTTGATTCCTTGCACAATTAACACAACTATTCCTCAAAACTCGAAAGCAATTTGTTAATTCATCCACTTCACTGTTGGGTTGGCCATCATAGTTGACCCAATCAGATATAACATCGGATACTTTTCTAAAGACTTCCAACGGCAAATTTTCTCTAAAAAAAAACATAATGTAACTGTATATATGTATCTTGCTAGTGTGGAATTACCAAATTGTCTGTAAAAGACAGCCAACCAAAGAAATTTAAACCAAAGTCAAATTACAGTTCACCACTTAAAAATAATGGTGCTAGTGAAGAGTCATCTACCCCCCTCACCTTATTTGCTACCCACTGACCTCTAACCCCTATAACCACTAACCCCTAACCATCAACACTTAACCCCCTAACCTAGGGGTTAGTAGTTAGCAAAGAAAGTGGGGGGGGGAGATTCTTCACTAGCACCAAAATAACAACTACACTGGTGAACGGGGCATTTATAATATATGAGCAGATGAGCTAACGGGCTATGACGTATACAAACCTATTTAAAATTGTGGTAGCTTACATGATAGATAATTAAAGCCAGAACCCTGAGAACTTAAGCACATAAATCTTAGTTATTTTAGGACCTTGCTTGGTATACACGGTTACCATTAAGACTTAGTTATAACTAGACAAACACGTACCTTTGAAGTTCGTCTTGCATTAAATCCGCTCCTAGTTGAGATAGATTTGTGTTTGACATAATTTTAACATAAAATCTGCCTAATATATGTTTTTATTAGAGTACAGTATAAGACTGATGCGGACTTTTATTTGTTGCATTAACAAACATTCAAAAATGTAGTGGGTGTTTTGTGAAAGGGTAATTCCCTGCCATAAAACCGGGGACGAAATAATATCTAACACTATGTAATATATATATATTAATATATACATACTTGAAATACTAGTCTACTGATATAATTAAAATGCTATCCGACTGTAATGTTTATGTTGTTTTATTGTTCAAATCAGAACTAGTAGTGCTATAAAATCCTATCCCAAAAAGATATGGGCAGATATAACTTTGTTTGTTTTGGTGTAACTCTCCAATCTAAATCCTTACTCTAATCTAAATCCTCGGCCCCATGGCATGCCACACTGTAAGACCTCACCCATATAAAATTAGAATCTGCATATGCAATGTTGGGGTAATGGACTAACTGTAATCTAAATCCCCAGCCCTAAAGCGTGCAACACTGTAAGACCTCACTCATATGAAAATAGAATGTGCATATATAATGTTGGGGTAATGGACTAACTGTAATCTAAATCCCCAGCCCTAAAGCGTGCAACACTGTAAGACCTTACACATATAGAATAGAATGTGCATATATAATGTTGGGGTAATGGACTAACTGTAATCTAAATCCCTGGCCCCATGGCATGCCACACTGTAAGACCTTACACATATAGAATAGAATGTGCATATACAATTTGGAACAACTTTGTCTGTGAGAAATTGTCAATACACTAGAAATCCCACACCTGTAGTTTATTCCTGCTTTAATATAGTGTTAATATAATTACATAGCGATTGGTGTAAAATGGACAAATATACACTAGAAGATTATGATAAAACCAGCCACCAAGTAAACTACAAAGTGACATTGGGTATTTAGTTCATATATATATAGTAGGGTGGGGAAGATTGGACACCTTTAGAACATAAGTCCAAATATCCTGATCGTGTTTTAAACAATAAAAACGATCTGTGGGAGTCGTGAGAATACGGTTTATAATTCTTTGAATGTTCTTTGTTAACTACCAAATAAGATGTGAAAATAGAATGAAAAGGTGCCCCATCTTTCCACCACCCTACTATATCAATTAAAACAGGTAGGTCAGCAATATGATGAGCACTTGAACCAGTAAAAACTGTTGAGCTCAAAATTTTGTACAGTTAATAATTGGCTAAAAACAGTTTTTTTGGTCCAAATTAATTGGTTAAAGACATTAAAGTTAAATTTAAAAAGAAATTTGACCAAAAAACACCACAATTAAGACGGACTTTCGAAACGTATTGAAACTACACAATTAAGTATACATATAACACACACACTAGTGATAATTCAACAAATAAATCTAGTAAAAGGCGATGCATCTAAGTACAACAGCATAAATACTAAACAAATTAAAGTATTCGAAATAATGAAATTACACTATGGGTTTTATTCCAATATTTTTGGGACAAAATGCAGTTTCTTTTTGCTATGAATATGCATATTCGGTATTTTGACCTTGGGTTTACAGTTCGTATGATTTAGTAAGGTGGAGGAAGACAGGACACCTTTAGCACATAATATCCAAGTATCCTAATCATGTTTTAAACAATTAACAATGGTCTATGGGAATCGTGAGGATCGGTTTTATAATTCTTTGAATGTTCTTTGTTTGCTACCAAATGGGACGAGAAAATAGAATAAAAAGGTGTCCCATCTTCCCCCACCCTACTATATATTGCATTGGTTTAATAATGTAACTTCGTATTTTTTTACTGGAGTGATATATTGATATTTCTGTACATAATAAAAGTTGACGTACCTTTGCAAATATTGGTAACGTTTTATTGTATTAGCTTTATAACTAGCAGTGATGACCAAATCCTATATATGTGCAGCAAAATTAGATATAAGATTTTAAAATGGCATCACTTTTTATGAAAATGGCTAACAGCAATATTGTATACAAGGAAAGTTCTTGCTGTGGTGTCGTATATACATTGCTTCTTGTTTGGTTGTGAAAACAGAATCCACTATAGAAGGCAACTAGTGAAAGGGTATTTGGGGGTGAATTTACTTCATGAACCCTCCGTAAGGCTGCTGTTGCACCCCTGTCATATTGTTCATCGGGTACATAGAGTTATTACCCATAGGTCGTATGCCTTGTTGCCCCATACCCCCTGACCCTGCCATGCCCATCTGCATACCAAAACCACTCCCCATACCTGAAATAACAAAGAACTTTAGGTTCAAGTAATTGGATCTTAAGATACTCGGTGAAGATATATATTAGTTTGAAATTTTTTAAATTAAAATTGGCAAGTTTTAGGTTTGTTAAATAGCTTCAACCACTTCTGGTCAAATATATGAAACACAGTTGAAATTGCAAGCATTAAATGACAAAACTCTGATTACCTGTTAATGACATCATCATTTTTTTAAAAATTGTTAACGGTAAAACACAGTAATTTAAAAATGCGAAAAATTCTGTTTACCTGACATCATCATTTTCTGTTGTTGCATCATCATCATTTGTTGTTGTGACATCATATTTGGTTGTGGTTGTGACATCATATTGGGTTGTTGTGACATCATATTGGGTTGTTGTTGTGACATCATATTGGGTTGGTTTATGTTCATTCCTGCCATTGCAGTGTTTATAGGCATTTGTTGTGGTTGATTATAACCTCCTGGTTGAAATAACAAAAGGATTTGAGAAGGGTAAAGGGGAGCATGCACAAAATAACCATGCAAAAATACAAAAAAACAATATGTTCTAATAAAACATGCACAAATTACGTAGTTTTTTATTATAATACCATTAAAACATAAAAATAAAATATTTTAATAATGAATTATGGAAATATTATATAAAATAATCCATAGCTGAATAACTGGATGTTGATATATATAGTACACATTCTACCTACTTTAGCAAAATTCTACAAAATGGGTGACACCGCTTAAGTAAAAGCATTCTACAAACGCCTATTTTATAAAAATACAATAAAAACCATTTAAAATCATAAAACCATAAAAAACTAAAAATTTAAAATTTTTTCATCAAAACCGCTAACACCTTACTATATTCCTGGAAAAATTAAAATTAAACGAATACCCATGGGGTCATTTATAACAGATAAGGAGTAGCATGCAATTGGTTTGTCTTCCCAACCTTGTAACTGATTCATTGACGGTTGAACCGGTTTTGGTTTTGACTTTCCTAAAGTATCGAGACTAATGTCAACTCCCTTCATGTTTGACCACGTGTTGGGTTTATTGGAAGCAGTTTTGTTGGCAGGAGAAGCTGCAAATAGCAAGCAGGTATTTGCATACACCAACTACAAAGCAGATTGTATGATATTTAGTCTGGGGTTTCTAGGGCCTTTATATTGACAGCAGACTTTTTTCTATATAGTACTGCTGGGTAAGACGGGACATCTTTAAGACAATATATCCAACATGTATCTGCATACACTTTAATGTGTGTTTTTACATTGAAAACGAAAACCTAATAGATTATCAACCTCTTGGAAACCCCT
This sequence comes from Ciona robusta, assembly GCF_009617815.1. Lineage (NCBI taxonomy): Eukaryota > Metazoa > Chordata > Ascidiacea > Phlebobranchia > Cionidae > Ciona > Ciona robusta. The sequence goes on along the minus strand of NC_143242.1, from coordinate 6,924,215 downwards.
TATAAAACATGATTTGGAACCACTTGGTTGAAAGCTGTAATTTATCTACAATAAACTTTCAAAAGAAGAAAATAGAATGCTGGTCAAAATTGCAGCACTAAACTAAAGTGAAAAGTAACAAAATCTACAAAAAATAAAATTTATTGTTTAAATTTAACACTGCATCATTCTAAACAAGAGTAAAAAAATATAGTTTAAAAAAAGAAATGGACAAGTTGTTACCTGTACCATTGGACATATTTGATGGGACAGAAGTTGGGACACTTTGGGGGTTAATGGGGTTTTGTGAACACATGGGTGACATCATCTTTGTGGGGGTCATTCCTGGGGCCCCGCCCATAGGGGACATCATAGGATTTGACCCCATAGGGGTCATGGGGTTGGACATGGGTGACATCATGGGGTTCGACATCGGTGACATCATTGATGAGTTTTGGCCCCCAAAACCCTGGCCAGATGAGGGTGCCATTGACGTCTGGGTGAAGGCCCCCATCATGGGGTTCATTGGGGTGGGTTGGGGGTTTCCCATCATGGGTTGCATTGGGGGTCCTTGGGGGTTCCCCATTGGTTGGGTTGGGGCTGAGGAGAAGTTAGCAGCGAGAATATCGTTGTTGGAGGGGGAGGGGGTTGGTTGGGATGAGAGGGAGGCAAACGGATCGAACGAGTCTTGTGGTTGGGAGGGGGGTTGGGTGGCTTGGAACGATGAAAACTCAGCGAATTCACTTTGTTGGGCTGAAAAATGTTTCGTTGTTATATACATAATATATATTGAAATTGAAGGTTTTGTGAAAATGAATTGAAAATATGTTTAATTTACTATTGGAAATTATACAGTCATTTGCAGAATAAAACCACAGAAAAAAATAGAACAATTTCTTGAACATTTACAACAAACGCATTTAAAAAATTGCTACGCTACATGTGAAACCTTAAACTTTAGAATGATTTGTCGTATGTAGCAGTTTGTTACTCACTAGTTTGACTTGACTGGACAGTACCAGTAGATTGGTTGAATGAGGTAAAGTCAGCAAAGCCTGGTGATGTAGGAGCTGCTGATGGTTGTGGTTCAGATATGCTGCCTGGAATGTTAATGTTTATATAGTACGGTGGGGTTAGACAGGACACCTTTAGCAAAAAATATCCTGATCGTGTTTTAAACAATTAACAACAGTCTTCAGGAGTCTTGAGAATACAGTTTTATAATTCCTTGAATATTCTTTGTTTACTACTAAATGGGTAAAGAAAATAGAATGAAAAGGTATATTAAAATTTGAATTTTCATATCATGTGTGTATTCCTGATATATAAAACTTGAATTGTAGGTGAAATTATGGGAAATATTTAGAATATATTTACCAACTTACCAAATAAAAGGTCTCCAGTATTTTCACTTGAAGTAGGACTGAAAATGTCGTTTAATAAGTTTGCGTTGTTCGAAGCTGGAGCTGCATCCTGTAATGTGGAAACATTAACAGTTAGTTAGGTGAGTTGTTTGATATTTGTACATAAAACCTTTAAAATTAATATGGACTCAATAAAAATACAAAATTCGTAAAGAAGTTGTTTTTTTATGATTTAATTATGTTGTATTATATTTAATATAGAATATACTTAGTACCTTATAGCACACTGTATCAATACAAATAGAATATTAATAAATGAATTGCATAACTTTGTAAACTAATTATGTTTTGTGAAGTAATGTTGCAAATAAATAAGCATGCACTAGTTATAGCACAGGAATAAATACTGACTTAATATAAATAGAATGTCAATAAAAGATTGCATAACTGTATAAATGAACCAGGTTTTGTTGCATTAAATATACAATGTACTTAGTAGTAGCACACAACCCGTAAGTTTCAAACCAAAAACAAATCGTGGCTGTTTTCCGATCATCTGATATAACTTAAACTTGTAAACAGGATATTGCACTGTTAATGGGCCGGATACTTAAACTGAAGTATTGTCTAAGTGTCTCGATGGTGATAAAACATAGATATAATGTTATATAACATATAATAATTAAGAGTATATATACAACATATAAATATACAACATATAATGTGTCCTTTAAATACATTAAACATTACTTTTTATTCTTTTTTACTTAGTTTTAAATACAAATAAGGTTGTCTACTGTTTAATTTAGGTTTAGATCTAGTTTTACAAGTTGTGGCAGTCGTGTCATTGTATCTGATACCATTTTGTTAACCAAAAATAATTTTCCTTTGACCAATAATATTTTTATATTAACCACTAATGATTGTGATTTCAAAAAGATATCATGTTTTTACATGCAGTTCAAAACAAATGGCAGTTTAAAGTTAGTGATACCTGTGGAGCAGGTGGAGTTATTGTGGGAACAGCTGTGTTGTTATCTCCTGTATATGTGGCTGCTGCTCCTAAGTCAACCTTTGTATAAAGATGTTTAGAATAACAACAGAAACCCCATTTAGTTTAAGTTAAAACAGACATAAGCAGCCATTTTAACCATCTGCTTACCATTTAAATACATATGACAAAATAATGACAAATATTACATTTAGTTTCAGAAATATTTTAAGTCTTATAATCCTATATACTAGAGGTAATGGTCATAACCTGGTCTAAATCCCAAATCCTTAACAAGGACCTTAACCACATAGAATAGAATTTTAGTTGCAATGTTATTTTATTGTGTGAACACCCCTTGTTTAGTTGAAGGATATAACATTATAACTAGGTCTAACATGGTTCTGTGTGGGTGAGGTCCTTGTCAAGGACCTGGGATTTAAGTTACTTTAGTTAAAGACAGAAACCTACTTTTCTGGTTGTTCTTCTTTCAGTTTTGGTACTCATTGTCGTTTTGGTTTTTGTTACTGTTTCCGCTTGGTCGCTGAACTTATTAGAAGAAGAACTTACTTTGGAGTAATTGTTCGATTCCGAGTCAGAAGGAGCTGAGTCATCACTAAAAAAAGTATGACTAAGTAAAAATTGATCGTAAGAGAATGTAGTTAAACGAAATATTTCGACAAAATAAAAACCATGCAGAAAAAATGCAGTGAAAGAAAATTTGTGCGGCTGCAAAAAAGCAACATAAAATTCGTGCCAAAAGTAGAAAAAATGTGTATTTAAAGGATTTTATCTTGTTTTGTAGGATGATCTAAAAAAATGTTAGTGTGCGCTGATTCAGATGTGATTTTGTAAAAACAGTAAATTTATTAGAATTATTACACGTTTTGTTCAATAAACTGAACTTAAAAGCAAAATATTGATAAAATTATTATGTGCATCATAAAATAATGGTGATTATTGTCGTAGTGTTGTTGGAATAATGGAACAAATCTTGTTTAAATCCCAGATCCCTAGTCCTTAATGTTTAACCTTGTGCAGATAAAACAAAATTTACATCGTGTTGGCTTACAACTAATTTCCACTTTTCACCCGACCAAAAATCAAATATGATTTAAATAATTAAAACATTTTCTTTGGAATGAAAATATCCCAGGAACCTATATATTTTAGCTTGTGTAGATAAAACAAAATTCCGAACGTGTTGTCTTACAACTTTCACTTATCACTCAAAATCAAATAAATAAACACATTTTCTTTGAGATAAAAATATCCCAGGACGATTAATGTTTACCCTTAAACGAAAAAAAAATTCGAAACGTGTTGTTATACAACTTATTTTTCATATTCAACCGTTATATTTAAAACAAATAAACACATTTACAAAAAAATAAATGCATGCCGATTTCCTGCCACTGCGTAACCTAACTAACCTGTACCCTATTGAATTGGAGGGGCTACGATTATGTCGACGCGATTTCCCGGGGTTGTCTTCATACGAATCAGCGTCACGCCACGAATCTTGAGTGTCACGACGCTTGTCATATCCACTGCCTGTCACAAAAGTAATAAAGTTAAATGAACATTTTTTTATGAATGTATACCAATGGTACCGAGATACTTATAATGTAACAGAAAAAAGAAATGCTTTATAGAAATAAATGTTTTTAATACATAAAATATTTAATTTTAGCAATTGGCATAATTTTAAAGTCATTTTGCCAAGTTCTTAAAACAACAAAGTTAGTAAGAGTACTAGTAAGAGTGCTTTCTTTAGCATATAAAAAAGCTTAAAAATGATGGCATCAAAACAATTAGAATACTTGCTAAAAGTTGAATAGCGCAAAAGGTTATTTGAAATTTATATTAATATTGCTTTCACACAGTGTATAAAATGGGTTAGATCAATTAATCAAATTATTTTGATCAATCATAGCAAAAATAAAATTTCCCAAAATTAGTTAAATTGTAAATTAAACCCAACTAAAAAAATTTTTTCAGAAAATTCTACGAAAGTCTGGTAATTGGATATTTAATTCATTCGTATGCATAATTAAAAATAACAATAAATGATTGCTGATATACAAGTGTTCCGCAACCATGGGAATACACAAGCATTTTATGCGATATTTATTACAAGTTATATAAGAGTTGTTGTTTTATGCCAGTGTTACTGTATGTTGACTTGGAAATGATCAGTGGTAAAAAAGATTTGAAAACACTGTAAAATATTCTGGGAAAAAAAAGATTGGGAAACACTGTAAAAATTTTGGGATAAAAAAGATTGGGAAACACTGTAGTTTGTAATAAATGAAAAATCATGTAACATTCCAACTCAAGATTGATTTATAATAGATCGAAATTATCACAGCTATGCTAGATCGAAATTATCACAGCTACAGATCGAAATTATCACAGCTATGCATGCACGCAAGGATAAAACTATAGCGAGAATTAAACATACAATGAAATAAGGGCTATTTATATATAAAGCTATGTCATGATTGAAATGCAGTTATTTTATACAGTACTGTGGGTTAAGATAGGACACTTTTCGCACATAATATTTAAATATTCTGATTGTGTTTTAGAGTCGTGAAGATACAGTTTTATAATTGTTTGAATGTTCTTTGTATTCTACCAAAAGGGAAAATAGAATAAAAAAGTCTCCCGTCTTACTCCACTATATAGTAGGATGGGGGAAGATGGGACACCTTTTCATTCTATTTTCATGTACATTTTGATAGTAAACAACGACTTTCATAAACCATCGCGACTTTCATAAACCATTGTTAATTGTTTAAAACACGACCAAGATATTTATATATTTTGTGCTAAAGGTGTCCCATCTTACCCGACTGTATAACGAGTTTCTGTTAGAGGCTTAATTAGGAGAACTGCCAATTATTGGAAAAGGTTATTATGGGACAATCCTGAACAGGTTTAAAACACGACAGTTGCCGTTATTGTAGCAATTCTAAGAGTGAGGAATAAATTATTGATAAGAGAATTGATTCTTTAAGGGGGGTGGATAAAGTGGGACAGTTACTTACACGAAACTGTATTCTAAACATTTTTATATTAACTTATTGTTAAATAAACAACAATTCTTTATGCTTGAAAATTATTATTGGCTGGAAACTGGTGTTATTAAATTGGATTCTGGCAAATTTGGTTTTGGATTTATAACAAGCAGACACTGAATAAACATTAAGTTCAAGCGTCTGGATAAATTCCTGCCGTTTTAAATAAAACATTGTCAATGTCTTAATTGCAGTTGTGTGAAATTTAATAAGGAGTGAAGTTTTACTTGAGAGATAACACAATGGTAAATGACTAATGGTCCTTTCCACATGTTAAACTAGTTTTACAAACCTACAAACTAAAGAGTTAAACATTTAGCCCCTTTTGTAATTGTTTTTTTTGGTAATAGCAAAAAAGGTAGAATATCAGGACCAAGAGCAGGTGATAAAAATTAAACAGTAAAATTTATATCTGAAGATATGGATATTTGACTATATAGGTACGAACACTACGAAGGTACCATACTACTATGTATGTCTACTTAAGAAGTAAAATACTTAGTAAATTACAAGACCACTGGCTTATATTACATAACAGTAAACACCGTCTTGGATTGAGTAGGGACTCAAGATTTTAGAAGACACATTAAAAACTTTAATTTCTAGTTAAAATAACTGGCTGTATAATTACTAGGTGTGGTGTGGTTTATTGCTGTTCACACCCGTGAGTGCATGGCGTGATCTGCTAAAACAAACAGATTCTAACTAGACTATGTTGAAAGGAGTCTCATAATACAGTCTTGCGCAAATATGCTTAAGAATATAAGGAATGTCCTGCTACCATTGATACCACCAGTAATATAAGTAGCTTTGATAGCCTAAGTAACCTATAGACAGTACCAAACTAAACTTTGGAAAGGACCGTGAAATTACCCCTGGTTTAACTGTACTCATTGTACACGGGGTAAAAATACTAAATGATACAGTGGAAATAGTATTGAAATGTTACAGTCAAATAATTATCAAATAGTACAAATACACCTAAAGATACAATAAAAACATTAGATTCACTGACATGATGATATTTATAATTCACTAGCCTTGTTATAGAGCAATAAAACCATATCCTACTGTCCCTTCAAAGAGAATGCAAGTCTAACATAAAGACGCTACATATTACAAATATAAACATCTAAAATGCATGGCAAAAGTAAGGCTGTATAGATCAACTGAAAGTGTGAGATTATACAGGCATTGGAGTGATTGGCAACACAGAAATGCATGGAAGCATTACATGCTGTCTTACCTCTCCTGTACCGAGAATCAGATCTTGGCGAGGGGGGAGGAGAAAAATCTAAGTTTTTTATACATATGCGTTTATTACATGATGAATTTAATACAAAAAAAAGGTGAAAAAATTGAGTAAAGGTGACAAATTATGTGTTGGTGTTTTAAGTGTTTTATCAATTTAAAGCAAAAAATGGTGAAAAAAGAAATGTGTCAAAGCATACATTAATATATAGATATATAATAATGCCTTTTTTATTTTAAGATAGAGATTTAATGCGTATTTGATATTTAAAAAATGCTCACTATTGTATTGAACTTTACATACACGTGGAATTTAAGATTAAAAATTAAATCTAGCGTAAAAATTGGGTTCAGATATCTAGACTAGGTGGCCCTTGACCTATTTTGTAATCTGTGAATCAATAGCTTTTAGAATATCGTATATGCCAAAATAAAAGCATTTAGCAAATCGAAGCATTAAGATACTTTACATAATAGTTGTATCTATTAACCTACTACACATAAATTGCAAAAGATTGCCAAAAAAAAACTTGAAAACCAGGATATTACAACTCCGAAAAAAGCTATGGCTTTAGCAAAATACTCAGCCTATAAGAAGTTATGAATAAAACAAGTAGGGGTAGTCGAACTAAAACAGCTAAGGTAACACCATGAAGTATATTGGATACACAATTGATTCATTAGGCACTTAACATATTACAATAAATATTTTATTGGTAGTTCTATCGTATATATTAGGATTTTTGAAAAGACTAATGATTTGGTTAAAATAGATAAATATTATATGGGTAACAAAAATTCTACTTTAAACTTTACTGGTAATTTCTTTCTAAATTTTAAACAAACTATATTTAAAGTAGAAACCATTACATATTAGATTTACATTTGGCATATTTTATACAATGAAAATATTAACAAGATAAATTCAAACGGAAAAATTAAGGTTGTGAAGATGTGTACACACTACAACATGACTATTTAAACAAACTGAGATTTCTGGCGTTTTAATTAAACTATTTAAATTCAAATCAGAGGTTATGATAAAACAGATTAATTCTGAATCACATTTTTTATTCCTAATTTTCAAAATATTCATCATTTATATTATGTGCTTACATTGAAATTAAATCATTCTGTTTCTATTAATTTTTAATTACAATCCTAGAATAACCTGTGTCGGCTGTGTAAATCAAATAATATATTTATAACAGGCTACTATATAAATGACTGTACATTTTTAGATTCAATCATGTTTTACAATTTTTTTGTAACATATTTGTTTGGTTAATAGTTTCAAAAATTTTATTCACACTAAAAAATCCAAACAACTTACTTCCTCTGGATGAAAACCTCGCCTCATCAGATGAGAATCCTGTGTATTTATCTCTGGTCTTCTTTGCTCTTTTCCTCTCCTCTCTGAGCCTCTCATTGTCTTGGATGAGAGCAATAATGTCTTTCACTTTATTGCGCACGTTGATGCCTTGATCCTTCCCATGTTCATCTGTTAAAATAAACATATTTCTTATTTAAGATTTGAACTGTAACAAGATCAGAAGAGAATTTATGTTAACCAATTTAAACAAAGTAAGTGACAAAGATTTATTAAAACAGCTAAGAAGCAAAATGACAATCGTTGACATGCTGGGGAAATTAAAACACATAATTTTATTTACTAATTTAAATACAGCCTGTAATAAAGATCAGATTTATTAAAATAGCTAACGGAAGAAGCAAAATGAGAGTCGTTAATCACATGCTAAGAGTAAAAAATACTTAGGTAAATATCCAATAAAAGCGTGAGCCAGAATACAGTATCAATTATTTTGTTTGATAAAAACAGCTGTAATTGGAAGAAAAGTGTGTAAAATAAAAATAATTGTAACAGAAACAGACATTAAACTAAAACACACATGTTTATTTATTATCATTCATTTGTTTTATATAATTTAACACAACTAAACGTAAATATAATAGCTGAATACAATTTCATCCACAAAAAAAAAAGAAGTTCATTTGAAACATGAAACAAATGTGCCAATTACCGGAATAACAACATAGCAATCAATGTGTTGCGCATGCTGGGTAGTAGATGAGGGCCAGAGCCAGAATACAGTATATGAAAATTATTTTGTTTGATAAAAACAATTTAAGCTGTAATTGAAAAACAGAAACATACATTAAATTAAAAACACATGTTTATTTATAATCATTCATAAAATTGAACACAAATAAAGTTAAACAACAAACAACAATAAGACAATTTCAACCACAAAGAAAGGAGTTGATGAGAAACAACCGTGCCAATTACCGGAATAACAACATAGCAATCAATCATACATAACAAGCTGTTACATAATGAATTATTAAATCTGGCAGAAAGCAAGTGGTCTTACCATGACATGTGTAGTCTTGCAGGGATTTAAGATCATAAAGATGCTCCCTGGCGCTTGTCACAACTCGTTCTGAACCATTTCGGATTAAATACATCAGAAGGAGAAGAGACTAAAATGGTATTTTGAATTTAGAATATATAAGTGTAAAATATTGTCACACTGGTTGCATAAATGACACAAATAAGCTGACTGGGTGTTAGGGTAATGGGAAAATCTGGCCTTAATTCCAAGTCCCTGACAAGAACCTCCATATAGAATGTAAGTGTAAAATATGGATACTGGTGTTAGGCTTCTTTATGCATATTTCAAACTAGAAGCCAATGCTTGACATGTGGTTGAAATGAAAGTGATAATGAGGTTTTCAGTAAAACAAACCTTAGGGAAAGGTGAAAGCTTTCTAATTTTCAATAACTCTTAAGGAGCATGAGCATGTGACTTTGCCAATAAACAAGCCCTCAGCATCAAAACCACACGTCCACACCAATGGCCTTCCTTACCCATAGGGGGTGGTCTTAATGCTAAAAGACCTAATTATTTCCAGGGGTAAGGAATTGAAATAGCTCTAGGATCAGCCAAGTTAAACCACACCCACCTTATATATCATATATAACCACACCCACCTTATATATCCTCCTCCAGCTCTTCCTTCCCTCGTGCAACATCCTCTTCCACATCATCCCCATCACTTCAGGGAAGCACTCGTACATGAAGGTATCCCGAGCTAGCTCCTGCATCACTGTTCCCGATGGCCCCCACGCCTCATCGTTTGTCGCTTCCCGGACTCTCGCCTCAACCTCCGAGTAGTTCATCACTACATTCGTCCTGGAGGTTGCGGAACAATGGAGTTTTATTAATTATTCGTTGGTGGTACACTGCTATTATTCAGCATATATTATTTTCTCAAAAGCCATTTTCTGCTGTTTTTGTGATAGTGTGAAATTACATACGGATGTTTTATTTAAATAAATAGAGTAATAACATTGGGGTTTAATATATTAATATTGGGAGTATTATTATATGTTGTGCGTCTGTTATATTTTCTGGTTTACATGCTAATGTTCTTCTTTGAAAAAAAAAGAATCCTCCAGTACAGATTAGACTGGAAAGTAAGATAGGTAGGTATGACTTATGGGGGGTTAGTTAGGCGTTATATAATAATAATAATATGGGTTGGACCTAACACTCCTTGGGTTCAGTGGTTTCAGATTACATAGGGAGGGAATGGGGGAGATTCTTTACCAGTCCAAATAATGTAACAAATCAACTTACACTTTGTCCGCGACCTCTCGTATCTTCCATAGTGGTAACACGTTCATATTCCTTTACAAATTTTCCCAACAAAAATAATCCAAATAAAGTTTAATAGTTAATACTATGTCCCGGTAAAGGTCCACTTATAGACCTAGTAAGTAAATTATCTACAAGTAATACCTATCTTCCGACCTATGTTTCGCAATCTTTTAGAAAACAAATTTATAGCTTGTATAAATATTAATAATATTCCTGTACAGACGATTTACCAATACGCTCGAATTATCTACATTACCTTTGTACAGTTATACGCCAACGCATTTATTTCTATGTATTCGTGTCCACACCTTCTAAATGTGACGTTTCCATTTCATTCTTACGATACTTTTCCGTGTGAATGATTTTCAATAACTTTTCACCGAATTGTGTCGTGAATCCGCTTTTTGTTAGATGCTATCTGGCCGACGGACGCCGAAATTTAGACTCTTCGCTCTTCCCACACCCACACTTAATGTTAGCATATATTTTACATATATTAACATTGCTCACAGCCGTCTCGTCAAAACATAAAGTAAAACTTTAACAAAAAGAACCACCCTTGCCCCGTTTTCATAAAGTTTTAGCGGTCTGTGTGTCGAAGAAACTAACGAACCGCCCTAACAAACGAGTTACCGTTACGTCATCACAGATGAATTTGTAGAAACCGACCAATATATCAAACGACATACGAACTGGGGATTTTCAAAAGAACTAACTAAAACGTTAGCAGAGTTTTGCTGCTGTTTCATATTTTAATAATTTGCCCACGAAACTGTTTTAATCAACAGCAATCATTTTTTCAAACTTTATGCGCAAAATCAGTACAATTTAGCCATGCAACAGCATACTATTGCGATGTGAACTTGATAGAAAATACAACAAAAATGCGAAAAAAATCTTTTTCAACCTAAATTACTGGTGTCTGATTCAGCTTGGCCTGGTGAAAAGCTTAATTTAATTGGCCCAACACTAGCAGAGGGAGAGTCTGTATCCATAACTATATCAGTGCTGTCATTTGCTCCCCTTAGTCTGAGGATGTTGCCAGGAGTAGGATGAGCTCGGATCGCCGCATCCGGATCAGAGTCATCCCCTCCACCTCCAATTCCACGAATGTGAGAAATTTGACGAAGAACAGCTTTCCCATCTTCACGGACCTTTATAATAGAAAGTAAAATAAAAAACAATCATTTAAACAAAGATTTGTGAGAAAATAAATACCAAATAACAAGAAAAAAAGTCATTTTCATCAAGGTGAAATAATCATTGTTTAGAAATGATCATCCTAAAATGCTCATCGTAAAATGAAATTTTTATTTTGCCGGAAAAGCTAAAATACGTATCCAAAATGATCATCGTAAAATGAAATTTTTATTTTGTCGGAAAAGCTAAAATACTAGTATAGATAAATATGCTTGGCAATAACATTAAATATTACCTCTGGATATTCACAACACTTATGAGCATAATATGCAGCGGCATCTAAAGCATTGCCTTGTTGTAAATGGTGTCGTGCCAGAAACTGGAATGCCTCTGTATGTGAGCTTGTCCCTTCAACCACTCCTCTCTCTTCTGCTTGTTGAGCAAAACGTTCATAATAATATGCCGCCCATTCAGTGGAGTTCTCGGCCTTATAAAGCCTGCAAACCATCAATTTATCTTATTTTTAGTGGTGTTATTTATAAAGCGGTCCTGTAAATACAACACATTTAATAAACATGGAAAAAAGATAAATAAATATGGAAAATCTCCAAATCTGGGTGAATTTAAGAGATACAATGTTCCTTAGCTTTATATAGCCCGAAAATCATCATTATTGTTATGTATTTCTTCTTGGTGGCGTCAATTATAAACTAGTCTTTTAATACAATATATTTAATGAAACATAAAAAAAGTTTTCTTCAAAACTGGGTTGTATAAAATTGCTATTGAAACCATTTAACAGATGTAACATATCTTTCAACTTACTTTGCAAGTTTAATATTTGCCATTCCTTCAATATCCCCAACAGCCAGTGCTTTTCTATAGCACATCTTTGATTCTTCAATCCTTTTGAGGACTTCATACGTTTCACCAACAGCCATCAACATACGAGAATCAAAAGGCCGCAATCGATGTGCCTAAAAGCAAAGTGGTCATTATTTTGGTGCGCATGTAAAATATTAAACTCAATATTATTCAGTACTGGTTATCATAGGCGTCAAAACCACAAGTGGGCACGAGGTGTATAAAACAGAACACCCGTGTTGTAACTACTGTCGTTTTCCTGCCACAAAACGGTAAATAGGTTGTATTTATTTATTTGTTCATTCATGTTGGAAATATAAAAACATATGCTAATACCCAGTTCTAATTTCAAAATGTTGTTTTGCTGTTGATTTTCTTCTCTTCATTTTTTAAGTAACATGATCTTCGCTATCGGTTTTAAAGAGATGAATAAAAATTATGTTATGTTAATATAAAACCAATTGTTTTACCTGTTTGTAGTAATAAAGTGAGTAATAATACATCTTGAGAAGTTCATATGTTTGCCCAAGACCATACCAAGCCCTGTAGTCTCTTCTATTCAAATCTACAGCATTTCTGCAACCAGAACAAAATACTGGTTAAATAAAAGTGAAAATTTAATCAGAATAAATTATGCAAATCTGTCTCTGATCTGGTGCTTATAAAGTTGGTTGATTCTTGTGTAAAAAAATACAGTAAGGATCTGATGTAACGAAAACGTAACAGTCAAAAATCAAGTCAAACCAATTGACAAATAAAAGAATTGTATCGTCAGTCTCTTATTCAAATAAAATCCGAATTTTTGTCTGTTTTGTTTCGTGGCAGGTAAGGGTCAGATTTACGAAAATTTCAACGGTTAACATTTTTTTTTTTTATTTATGGGTAAGGTCTTGGTCAAGGACCTGGGATTCAGGCCCCTTTAAAACAGTTAATATTTTTATTATTATTTATGGGTGAGGCCTTTGTCAAGGACCTGGGATTCAGGCCACATTAAAATCAGTTAACATTACCGGAGTTCAAGTATTTACCTATACGCCTGAATGGCTGCAGAAGTATTTTTAACCTCAGTAAACTCATGCCCCATCAAGGTCCATGCACTCAGGTAGTTTGGGTTAAGTTTCAAAGCTCGCTGGAAGTAAATAACCGCCTTCTCATGATCAGTTCGGATGCTGTAATAATTACCTGGGAAGAAATAAATTGATTTGTTTTTAAACAAATAAATATAAATGACAAAATAAAGAAAAAGGGAATTAAAAATATACAGACCAGCTTTTAAAAACCTGCAGAAAGAAGACATCTATTTTAGAAACATTTGATTTAAACCCATTCTATTTGATTTAAACTCATTCTATCCTATTTTATTTTGGCGAGATCCTTTAGGACCTAATATTTAGTGCAAAAAAATAATGATTCAAGCAGCTAAACCACAGAGAGCCACAGCACGGGATATTTAAAACTAGGAAAAAAAATGTAAATTTAAGAAAAATTAAAACTTCTCACCAACAATGCAACATGTTTCGACCCGATATCTGTCCACTTGAGTGCAGTGGTGAGCAAGATGGGCAAGATCAGCCCTTCTACCCTTAACATAATACATATTGGATAAGATATCCATGTCGTCAAGTCTGTACGGGTCTTTTGCTCGAACTTCTTCAAGTAAAGTGATGGCTTCGTCGAAAACTGGATGAAAAAGATAAAACAGGATGTTTTAAATAGCTTTAAAACATTTTTGGGCCAATGAATGAATATAACTCGCTCTATCCTTGCATGGCGGAAAAACTACAGTCGTTATAACATGAATATTATGATGTGCTTCATACGACATCACCAATATAAAACAAAATAATTCGAATTTTAAAAAAATAACAAACTATTGTCAGCAGTTACTAAAAAATAATATCAGAAATAGAATAATGGTTTTAAACAAAGTTGTAAATCTACTTCTTCTGTTGTGTTGAGATATAGCCTCTTGTGTCTTGATGTGACAACTCTCTTGAAACCCAGCTTTTTTTAAAAGTTCGTAAAGATTAAGTGCTTCGTCAGCGTTTATAAGATCTCCATGTGTTTGTGCAAGAAAGAAATCTTTCATCCAGTGGGCGGGAAGTTCAAGGGAAGAAAGCTGGAATAAAAGAAAGCTTAAAATATATAAACTGGTTAAATAATATGGTCAATTAAGCTGACTTTCCAGTGATATTTTTAAATAAAAAAAATATTTTGTGGACTGGATTATGAATAAAATCAATAAATTCTTATTTGTGTAGTTTGTGCAGGTTGTGTTTAGTAATGCAAAAAATACACTGTTTATTTAACAATAAACTAAAAACTGAGCTATTTGCATATATTTAACTTTAAAGTAAAGGAATGTACCATCTGTTGATCGGGAATTAAAGAAGACAACTCGTGCCAAGCAGCCCAGTTCATTGGGAACATTTTCACCGATTTACATAACACAGTTATCACTTCGTTTCTTTGAAGTGCCGTCGACATTTCCGATGTTTTCTTGAGCAAGATACCATAGAGGTAAAGCAAGTAAGCATCGAGTTCATCAGATTTATATTTTCGCGCTAAATCGCTTCTCAAAGTTCGTAAAACCTCATTTTTTCCGAGTGCTCTCTCTGATGTACCTGGATTGAAAAACAAAAAAAATTAAAAAAAACAGTTATAAGTGTCTTATCATTCTTATGTAAATGAATCAATGTAACTTATTTATCCATGTGGGAGGGCAACAATCGTAAATATATGGCGAAGATTTTGGAAAACACTTGGTTGGTGAAATTGCGGTTAAGTATTTTTTCAAAGAAGACATATGCTCACAATAGTAACAGAATAGAATCTGTAAACTCTAGGCTAGAGATGGCTGTTAAGCCTGTTATAATTGTTTTTTTGAGTAAATTCAGTGCTGGGGTCTACGAAAAATCTTAATGCTTTGCACTTTAGAAACACTGCTCCAACAATTAAAAGTATTAAAAGTTAGCAAAACACCGTACTATGATTGTATAGATGTTGAAGCTGTTGTTTTCTCAGTGCAGACAAGTATCTTGAATAGACATGAAGAAAATGCGATGACCCTTCTTTAGAACTTAATAATGTATGGGCGGCTCTGTCATATTCTGTTATATCAAAGTAAGACTTGGCAAGTTCATAAATATCATCGTCTTTGCTGTGTGGGGTGCTGTAAATGAAAAATACAACTATATTGACTTTTTATAGACTTTTTCCGAAACCAAACCTTTTTAGTCAGGACAGGAACAAATTACAATTGCATGTGAGTTGAACAGAGCTGATCAGTTAGTTATTTATTTTTCTAAATGGTTTGTGCTAGCAAGTTCATATTTATAATTAACATAACGTAATTTTTATTTTTATTTTTAAAAGATACCAAAGATCATGTTATTTAAAAACGAAGACAAGGAAATTAACAGCAAAACAATAGTTGTTAAAACACGCTATGGATAAATTGTGTGGGAAAGAATGTCAGTTAAAAAGCAGAGCCGTTTTTAAAACTAGTGAAGCAATTTTATACCTTGGTTCTTCAAAGTAGTTAGAACTCCCATAAAACTTCTCTGTGTAATCTTGGCTTGGTTTGACCGGGGTACAATCCAATGCTAAAGATAGCTCAGCCAACCTGAGATGCAAAGTGGTCAATGTAACACTAGTAATAACACAGGAGATGTAACGATGAATGTAACTTACTTATCTTCACAGGGCTAGAAAATGACAGTCATTATAATTTTAAACCAAGGGTGTTTTGTTTTACACACATCGTGCCAGCTTTACCAAGTAAGTAACTTTGTGGGTGTGTTGTTTCTGTATGGCTGACAATTTACAACCTATTAGTGACCACTGAGTTGGAGTAATTTAATGAACCAGAATATCCTTGTTATTAACAAGTCTAGTTGCACCGCCATACGAGGATAAAAGTTATATTTGTTTATTTAAATACTACGATGTCTACAAACACACTAACCATTTCGTTGTTTCTTTGAGTCCACGCTTTTTGCACTGCTTTATTGCTGACAGAATTTCAAACTTGATCACTTTCTTGTCACAGCTTTCCGATATTACACGAGTCATATTGACGCGTGGACTCACACCGTGGCTTTACTTACACGTAAAACTCAAGGTTTCAAAATAAATCGAATTCGCGGCTATCGATACGCTGAGTCACAAATTCCGAAACGTAAAATGAGTCAGCGTTAATTTGGCGCGAGAAAAGGCCCGACATTTAACACGCCGCTAAAATCTACGAGTATCTTTTGTCGCGAGGGTGCTGTCTCAAACATGGAAGTAGAATCCCCTAACATAAACCCAAAGGTGCAAGATGAAAACGAAGATGAAAACAACTTACCGAAGCAGGTGATTTCGACCAAGGACGAAAATACTGCAGTAAACGAAACAGGACCAGCGCAAAAGACGAAACGCGGTAAAGGGAAAAGCAAAATTTCGAAGAAGCTACCTGCCAAAGGATTGTTTAAATGCACTAACTCGCTAAAGGTGCGTTCCATATATATATATATATATATATATATATATATATATATATATCTGTATAGCGTTTTATATTCGTAATGTTTACAACGTTTTTAGGTTATTTATAACGATTTCCGTCATTGTCTCATCGGCACGCGTAAAAACAACTTTGTTCGTCGCGCAATACTCGTTACTAAAGCCAATTGTATTTTTAATTACATTACATTCGTAATTTAAACTGTTATTTTTAGCTAAGTGTCTGTATAAACTAGTTTAAACTAGTTTTAATAGTGTAATAACTATATGTCAAATTTACCATAGATGTCATGGGAAACCCTTTGAAAAAAACCTTCATTCTCGAGTTATTATTCAGAAAAAATGATGCCTTTTTAAATCTTAAACAACTGTTAATGTCCAACTCACAGGAAGACCATAGGCCACGGCCATCGTTTTCGAAGAGATATATAAAACATGTTATATTAAATAAATAACCAACTATTACAGGAAGACCATGGCCAACCATTGTTTGGTGTTTCATTTTGCCACCAGACGTCCAAGGACGAATACCCAATGTTTGCATCTGTGGGAAGCAATAGAATCGCTGTTTATGAATGCAGAGATGATGGTTATATCAAACTTCTGCAAGCATATTCTGATCCTGAGGTGTTTAGTTTTAAACATTTTTTTTGTGTTCTGAGCATTTTAAAAATTTATCAAACTAGTGGGTTATACCAATTGAGTTTTCTAGTGTCAGTAATTATATGCTTTGTATAATACTGCTTTGCCCAATAACCCAAATATTCAGTTAGGTCTTTAGCTTACTTTCTTAAATTTTGATTTTTTCTTCCAATTTTCCCTTTTTTTTTTAATTTTATTTAACTAAAAAAAATTTTTTAGACGTTTTTTTAATACCAAAGTGGGGAAAAATATTTGTGACAAAAATTTCATTTTAGAGTGAAGAAAACTTTTACTCGTGCACGTGGACTGTTGATTCTACCAGTGGTCATCCCCTGCTTGCTGTAGCGGGGTCACGAGGAATTATCCGTGTTTTAAACGTTTCAACAAAACAGTGTATTAAAGTAAGTGAAGTTTTGCAATTATAAAAAAGTTTATTACTTTTTATTATTGTTTCGTATTATGTTGTTGTTTCACAAATATAAAATATTATTGTTTATTACTTTATATTATTGTTTTCCAATTATTAAAAAGTTTATACCTTTATATTATTGTTAAGTGCTTATTTGCGTTTTGTATTTATTTAAAGTTAGCACATTTTAAAATTTTCTGATTCAAACAGCTAAAATCTTACAATGGTGACTAAACAGCACCTGTTAAACTAAAAACACACAAATTGTACTAATAAATTTCAAGTGTGTTTTTTTTTAATGTTAAAAAATTGTACAATCTATTTCTGGTTTTGTAAAATTACTTATTATTTTGGCAAGGTCTTAAAACTGTGTAATGTTTAATTAAATTTCTTTAAACTACCCTGGTTTTCAGCATTATATCGGGCACGGAAATGCAGTAAATGAGTTGAAATTCCATCCACAAATGCCTCAAATTCTCCTCAGTGCATCTAAGGATCATTCCCTGAGGGTTTGGAATATTAAAACTGATGTTCTTGTTTGTATGTTTAGTGGAGTGGAGGGTCACAGAGACGAAGTGTTAAGTTGTGTGAGTATTTACTATTTATGCAGTGAATAAAATTTAAAGTACTTTTTACATCGGTAGAAAGTTTTCAAGTAGACCTTCAGATCTATATTTTCCACCATTTGGCATATAACCTAAACAAATAACCAGGGAACCAAGAATTTGGGCTATTCTATATTTTAGTCACATTTTTTTACATTTTAAAGTTTAAAAACATCAAAACAAATAAAACAATTATCAGAAACTTATTGTTATATCATGTGTATAGAGTTGTTCTATATGGGTAAGATTCTTGGAAGGATTTTAATAAAACCCAGGATTTTTTTAACCCATCACTCCAATATATATAATAGAGTGTCCCTTATTTTCAGGATTTTAACATTTTTGGGACCAAAATAATATCTTGTGGGATGGACCATTCATTAAAGATATGGGATTTTGATGGTGAAGATTTAAAGTCGGCACTTAAAGCATCAGAAGTCTACAAACCAAACACTAATGACAAGTAAACATTAAAATAAGTTGTTTACTAATAATCTGGTGCTGCGAAAATATAACAGACAAAAATCAAGTCCAACTAATTGTATAATAAAGGATATATATTTCGCCTAAATGGCATTGCCAGGTCTTATTCATAAAGAATCAATGAGCACCAGATCAGGGTCAGAGTCCCAGAATTTGTTACAGTAATTTGCTTTTTTTACCCTGTATACTTAGTAATTTATTAATTACACTGTGCCTATGCAATTGGCATATATGCATAATATTGAGTATTCAAAAGCAGGAACTTTTATTTTTATTTATATAAGTCTCATGTGGTTCATTTTATGCGATAAAATGAATTTAGAAATATCAGCTATTTTTAATGTAATTTATTCACCAGGCCTTTCCCCACCCTTCACTTCCATAATCCATATTTCTCTACAAGAGACATCCACAAAAACTATGTAGATTGTGCAAGGTGGTTTGGGGACTTTATTCTATCCAAGGTATTTTTTATAAACCATACATTTTGTTGCAAATTCAAAAAAATATTGTTTAGAAAAGATTGTGTCTAAAAAAAAGATTAAAAAACGTGTTTTTTACATTTTACTATCAGAGTTTAGTAAAACCATACATTTTGTTGCCAAATCTAAAAAATTAAGCCACAATCTTTATAAAACGGATGTTTTGTTTCATACACCTCGTGCCAGCATATCAATTTTATTTTACATTTCTCCTAAAAAATATATCTTTTCAGTCGTGTGAAAACTGTATAGTATGTTGGAAACCGGGTTCAATAAACTGCAGTCTTAACCAGCTGAAACCTAAAGAATCAAATGTGACAGTTCTAAGCAGACTGGAGTTCCAACATTGTGATATTTGGTACATGAGGTTTGCCATTGATTACTGGCACAAGGTACATGTAAAATATTTGAAATTATTTATAAAATAAGTTTTAGTGGTAAATAATAAATGTATGTGAAACTGTTAAAATCTTTTTTAGATAATTGAATATTAAAAAAAATTATTAAAACTTTTTTAAAATGAGTTTTAGTTATAAAACACTACACAATTATATATAGATTTTTATGGTACCTGGTAAGTTCTTTTTTAGGTGCAGAAATACTGTTTTTATATTTTGAAATGTGTTAAATTAATTTTATACCATGTCGACTTAATCATGCCCTACTTTGGCAAGGAATATTAATAAATTCCTTTTTTCTTTCACATCCAGTACCTTGCTGTTGGGAACCAGTATGGAAAAACTTTTATCTGGGAGCTTGACCATTTAGACCCCGCTAAGTCAAAGTAAGTTTTCGATGTCTTGCTACATTGTATTTTGTTGTTGCATTACTTTTTTGCCTTTTTAAGAGTAAGTATTTTTGTTTTTTCAAAGTATTTTCTGTGTCAAAACTATTTTTAAACTTCTTTTTTTTTTTTTTTAATTTGTTTTGAGTTTTTATAATTTTTTTTGAGTTTTTAAAAATAAATGTCTATATAGCATAAAAGTAACCAGTTGAGCTATTGCAGCGAATTAAAAATATATTAATAACGATATTGAAGGTTCTTTATATTCACCGAAAGCAAACTTTGGAAAAACGAAATTGAACTATTTAACCAAAAGTATAGAAAATGAAATAAATAAAGCAACTGATTTTAAAAATGTATTAATGGTCGCCAAACGTAAACTTAGTGTAACATCTGTACGATGCGACACGGTATCTGTAACTAACATCGTAGTGTCGTCATTACCGTTGTAAAATCGGGAATAAAATGCGTGGGAGTAAATAGCGAAGGATGTGACTATTTTAATGGGAAATTTTGTTTCTTTTTATACGTTTACCAGAACACAGAATTGTATATAAGCAGTTCTTATACAATCGGCAAGCAGTTACGATTTGTACAAAGCTGTATAATTTTTTTTAACAAGTATTTGTCCTTTTTACTCGTATGCCACAAATATCAAATTCTGTCACATTTCGAACCTTAAAACTTCGTTAATCCTTTATGACGTATATAGGAGAAACGCTAGTTTTAATGGCTGTTTTTTAACTCAAATGATTATCCGTTCGTGGTCTCAAAGCCTAAGTGCGTGTAATTGTTTTTTCTTAGAATCCCGGACTTATCCGCGCACGTGTCTGCTCTGTTTATTCTTTCCAATCTTTAGAGACATAAATAAGTATTTGGCTGAAAAACAGCACCGTAATGCTTTTTTATATTCAAATTCAGCATATTACTATGCCGCTTATCGTATAAGCAAATTGGAATAAAAAATCGCTGAGAAAATAGGATTTAAATCTTTTTTTTTTAATTCCTTTTCTAACTAAATCAAAATGTTTCTTCACACGCTTGAGAGTTTTTTTTTTTTGTTTTGAGATGCGTTTATTTGCGTGCTAAAAAATACTGCGCTGCAGGGTGTAAGATTTTGCATATGCGTGCTAAAAATACTGCGCTGCAGGGTGTAAGATTTTGAATGTACGGGATTTTTTAAACTGAGTAGTTGTGAAAATTTTGTATTATTTCCGTGGTTTGTGTAGGCGAGCAACAAGTTTCAGGCGTCTCCTAATTGGGTCGCCATTTTTCACATTTGGTAAAAACGTTAAACGTTTTAAGCCAAGCCAGAGTACAATTTGCCGACCACAACAAGGTCGAAAAGTAAACACAATAAAACAAGGCAATTATTTTATAAATTTTGTTTCAATAAAGTTTTTGTCTCCTATGTTACGGTAACGAAAAAGATCGGAAAACTTTACAAAGTCGCAAAAAAACGTCAACAGTAAAACGGCAGTCGTTAAAACACGCTTATAAATAAAAGAGAAGTACAAAATTTATTCGACAAAACGCGTTACCGTTACAGCCTGCAAACAATATATTGTAAGAAACTAATTAATTAAACAACATTAAATCTAGCCAAGTATCTCATTGTTTTCAATTCCTTTATTATATCTTAACGCGCAGTTTCGTGTTAAGAAACTTAAATCTAATATTCGTTCACAGGTGTTTCACACTTAGTAATATCCGATGTACAACAACGATCAGACAAACCGCTTTCTCAAAAGATGGGAGCATCCTTATTTGCGTGTGCGATGATTCGACGATTTGGCGATGGGACCTGCAAGGCAAATAACGAGAACCCAGGTCGCTGCCTTTCTTTTCTATTATACAACAACAACAACAACGGCCCGCAACCGCTAAAACGCTGAGAAATCGTAAAAGTGATTTTACCTCTCACAAAAAAATCACGGCGAATGCATTAGTTGGTGTACGGTATGCATTATCTGCCGAGTGCTATACGAGATAAGACATTTTTGATAAAACTTTTACGTAGAAAGCGCGCGGTCCGTGGTTCTTCATCTTTTTGCCAAAGTTCTAAGACTTCCCAAACTAAAAGATCTAACTCTATCTTCACATCTCTCGCTCATAGCATGCACCGGAACCTTTTTTTCTACTTTAGATCTGCACTTTTATCTGCGGAACCTTTTTTCCGCGGTGCAAATAGCGTTCTTTTTCTGTGACGTCATGAACACGTCACATTTCATGCCTTCGAAAAATAAATCAGGTTTTCGCGTGACGATCTTTTAAATCAATCCAGAATGCATGGCCCATCGTAGTAAAAGGAAACTTTAATGCGTATAACATTTAAAATGATCAATTGTATTACTAAAAAACGATAAAGGGACCAACTATAAGTTACACAGTATAGCTAGCGCACAGTAAATGGATTTGCTGCTAAAATATATATAGTATTGTGGGAAAGACGGGACGCCTTACCACGTAATATCCTGATCGTGCTTTAAACAATTAACAACGGTCCATGGGAGTTGTGAGGGTACGGTTTAATAATTCTTTGTTTACTACTAAATGAGACGAGAAAATAGCACGAAAAGGTGTCCCATCTTCCTCCACCCTACTATACGACTACAGCAATGAACATCCAATGTATGGAACTCAATCCGTCGTTCCACTGGTTGGTGGGGAAATTATAGAAGACCAAAGATAACTCTGTAGGTAAGAGTTGTTGCATGGCATTTATATCAAGTTTAGGTGACAGGTTTCATTTTTTGGTTTTCTTTTTGGCCAAAATTAAAGGTATCTCCAAGAAAAAAAAATGCTTGCGTGATCTTTCTCTCCCGCTTTTGGTCAGTACATCTTTAAATGTCTGACTTTCATTTTCGTTTTTTTTTTGTTCAAAGCGTAATGACTTTTCATTCGGTCAGTACATGGCCCACTATATGTTATAGCACGCCGTGGGTCAGGGCATGATTAATCGTCTAAGATCTTCGTCCGTTTTGCTTTTTTCAATTAAACTTTTACACCCCCTCTACAAACACTGTGTCCGATTCATTGTCGGTATGATCTACTGTAGTGTAAGCTGGCGGTGAACCATCGGCGTGAGAATCCCTACACACGAAGGCAAGACGGTTGTTTGTGACGTGCTCGTAAGAAGGCGGCGGTTCGGTTATTGGAACGGATTTGACTTGACCAGTCTCAGCACCTAATTGAAAAGTGTAATAGTTTATGTATGCCTATACTAAAGAAACTTCCAAATTCAGCGCACCTTTTGAAGATACCTTTTTGACAAGGCCATGGTTATTCAACTTGTGAGACAATATAACAAATTATGGCACTGTTTATCTGTTATAATAGAGTGGGTGCAGGCGGGACATCTTTTCTGTCAGGATATTTGGATATTATGTCCTAAAGGTGTCCCATCTTACCCCACCGTATACTCTTTATTTCGTTCGCCGTCTCAGAAAAGCAGTTGTACGTGACGAAACGTCTTATATAACTAGATACCTATAATTTGTTTGTATTATCATTTGCCAAACTTTGAACATGTACTCTAATGTGATTGCCCATGGTTTACAAGAATATGTTAGTAGACCATGGATTAGGAATAGACACATATGCTTGATCAACTCATTTGAACTGCAACGTAGGAGTGGAGTAGACCATCGTGTTTTATTATGCAATGGTTCAGGTAGAAGTCACGACTTTATATGGGCGTTGCGCTTGTTTTCATAAGCTTTGTATCGTACGGGCATGACCCGAGTTCCAAGTAGTATTCAATTAACTTAAACACGTTTCATAATCCAAATACTCCCGTATACGTCATTTTAAACATATAAATATGTTTAGTGACGTAGCATTCTATGTATAGGGTATATCTGGTACAAAAATAATAACGGTCTAAAACCGTTTACTAAAAAATAAGACTAAAATTCGTTTTTTTTTTTCAAACTTTCTCTTATAACAAATTCAACTGTTTATTTACTGGTTAGGAAAATTAAAGTTGTTTTTCTTACCCGGTTCATTATACGTGGCTGCCCTGCCATTCATAAAGGAGCCGTAGTTTTCCAGGGGTTGTTTTTTGCATACACACCAACAAACTGAGAGAACCCCCAATAAAATCACAAAAGCGGATAAACTGGCCACGATAATAACGGGCAGCGGAAATCTAAATGTAAATTCAAGGTAAAGATTTTAAACTGTATAACGTCGCCGTTTGATGTGTGTTAATTTTAGACAGCCGCACCGCGTCCATTTAAATACAGCACTATAAATGGAAAAGTTATAACAAGGTTTCAGGGCATGGAGATTATGCTTGCTGAAGCTGTGTCTAACAGTCGATAATTTTAATATGTGGCTGCGACTGACATTAATTCTGTAGCGGTTGGGAATGACAGCTTAATGCTAATAACATTGCAATAATGGGTTTTGATTTCCCTAAGGTTTAGTCTTTAATGTCTTTATTTAACACACATTAGAAGGTGTTATGTTTCAATTAATATAGCCACGTATATAACTGCTGTAATAGATACTTTACATATGCGTTACGTTACATATGTAACCACATATAACTACATACACCCTGTAATACTTATAAAGGGTATCATAACATCCTGTTTAATTCACTAGGGCATTATAAAAGGTATGGGCGGTATTATGAACCACATGCATGCCTATGTGTAGCGTTATATATAATAGGGTGGGAGAAGATGGGACACATTTTTATTCATTTTTCTCATCCCTTTTGGCGTAGACAAAGAACATTTAAAGAATTATCAAACCGTATTCTCACGACTCTCATATACCGTTCTTAATTGTTTAAAACACATTCAGGATGTTTGGAAATTACGTGCTAAAGGTGTCCCGTCTTCCCCCGTCCTACTGTTTTGGTGTGCTAAAACTAGAGGTAACCAAATGTAAAAACTTACGGTTGATTTGAAGAAAATGTTTTTTTTGTTGGGACAGGTCGCCTCTGCGCGCACTCTGAAAAGTCGTAGGCGCAAAAACTTCGACCTAGAGTTTCGCAACAATATGGTTTGCTGCTGCCGCTGCACTTATCACCACAGTATGCATTACCTACGTGCATACAAAAGGGATTTTAAATTTCTTGCGGGTTTAGTCAATTCTATTTATACCCGTATAGCTTAGGGGGTCGGTGAGGCGAAGACTTGCTTGAAGCGAGATGAGCGTTCTATAACAGTCATTATCTTGCCTGTAGCATTGAGCCTTTGACGTATTAAGGCCATGTCACACCGTAAAGTGCACGTAGCAGATTAAATTTCTGATAATTTCACCCCCGGGTAAAACGTATATTAAACACGATATGTTATTGCATGAAACATATTTTTACACGCTATAATAAGTCGGTTTCTGATACAATTATTCAAAAATTGAAAGAAAGGGTTTTAATTTTTTTTTTTCGGGTTTAGTCATTTCTGTTTATACCCGTGTAGGTTTAAACAAAAAAAGCTAAAATCAAAATTGTAAATTAGAATATAGTAAGGTGGGGAGGATGGGACACCTTTTTAGTCTACATTTTGTCCCGTTTGGTAGTAAACCGCACGGGAAATTTAAAGAAATATATAATCATATCCCCACGACTCCCATAAACCGTTGTTAATTGTTTAAAACAGGTTCAGCATGTTATGTGCTAAAGGGGTCCCGTCTTCTCCCACCCTGCTATATGCCCCATGTTGAACCCCATGGTCACTATAGCCATAATAAAAATGGCGTCAACATAAAAAGCTAATTTCAATATTGACTTATATATATTCACTCAATACAAAGCAGAACATCTTACATTTTCCGGCCAGTTGAATTGCAGCAAACAGAACAAGAACACACGATGTTAACATATTCATTTCAGATGCCACTATAATCTTGTATCTGGCTATGAACAAATTGATAAACGACACAATTAAAATGAGTTACATTATTGCAATAGCAAACTGTCGCTTATTCTATTGCAAATTCCTTTACTAAATTCTCTTACGCTGTCAGTGCTGTATGGAAGGCCCCGCTGTGTTTCCAACTGAGCCATGTATTTTGATTATAATTTATACGACACTTCTACCAATCTATATTAAAAGTTATGTTCGGAGAAAAACTTTAAAATGCTGGCGTTGGAAAACCCCGGTTAAAACGGAGTGCTTCAATGTGCTACTGCTGTTCGCTCCTCGGTATCTGCTGTCGTCATATAGCTGTCGTTTTTTCTTTTGTTTTCCGGATCCCATTTCCACGCTTCGTGGAAGTACGAACCACACGATCCGTTTCTCTTTACCCGGCGATCTATACCTACACCGCATCACGGAGCGACGTCATAGTTCAGTTCGAAAGTGTTTACCTGCGTAGACTTATCTCAATTGAGCCAACGGTATCAGCCGAAGCGAGAACCGCGCGATCCTTTGCAGCGAATTTGTTTGTCGCATCAAGCGACCGCCGACTCTCGTCGTAACAAGGCGGTGTCTACATGACAGATGTATTTTACCCGCATGCGGCCACGTAACAACCATTTGAAAGGAACTTAAATATACTCCCGCTGCCGCATAACGTCATTTATATGACCAGCACATTTGTAATGCGAAAACAACATCTAGCCTTTTAAATAATGGCTTGTATCTCTCTGAACTAAGCTCATAGCAATATAGGCTGAAGTCTGTGACCTTTGCATCATGTTCGCCAGCAACAAATATGATAACTTGTAATTTTATGATTTATCACGCTCTGTATGACTATTACGCACTTACGGAAACCTGGTTTTATCACTTTCTCTTTTTTTTTCACTTGGGCTTAATTAATTACTGCAGCTTTTGTTCATTAGCTTTCTGACCTCAAACGAAAATTCGTTGGTTTTGGGCTTTTCTGTACTCAAAGAAAAATGTATATTCGGTTTAAGTTGCATATTCTCAAAAGTTTAACGGGGTTTATAAATTCCAAACTTACTTAGTGAACCACCAGTCTATTTCTGCTGTGGTCTGCAGCATAAAAGTCCGTATACATACAAACTTTACTTCGATTACGAGCCATTCCGAAGCGAATCCGTCGGAGCCGCAATTTTACAATTATTCGTCGTCATTTCGTGCGAAAAGTTTACGTATTTACATGTCCGCAGCTTGCAGTATAAACAAAGCGGCAAATTTATCACGTCGCTCGAGGAAAAACACTCGCCAAAGCTGGTGCTAGTCACGTACGCAGTTTCTTTAGCGGTTTGACCTTGCCTGACCAGCGCACTACTATATGAACTCACTGCAAAAAAACATCAACGAAAATAAAAGGATCATCATATAGTAGGGTGGGGAAGATGGGAAACCTGTAGCACATAATATTCAAATATTCTGATCGTGTTTCAAACAATTAACAACGGTCTATGGAAGTCTTGACGATACAGTTTTATAATTCTTTAAATGTTCTTTGTTTACTACCAAATGGGACGAAAAAATCGAATAAAAAGGTGTCTCATCTCTCCCACCTACTATATATTATATACGTCTGATCACGGTCTACAGGAGATATCTCTAGACCTGGTCTGATGAATATCATATGATATAGTACACATTCCACTAGGAATATACATTTCTGTAAATACATTGGTGTGTATTGTTATTTATTTCCGACGTATTTTTACTAAATGTACAACCTGTACAATGACGTATATTTGCTGTCGGAATGTTACCTTGTATTTTATGTATACTGTCGGAAGCGGCCTGGTCAGGAGATGTGACATCATAATATATATTGTGACGTCATTAGTTGGGTTATCATATGACGTGTAGATGTTAATTAACAGCTATTTATATATACGCGATGTACTTTTACCATCATTATTTTTTTGGTATTGCCACTTTGTATTATAGTTGGGTGGGAATGACGAAAAACCTTCAGCACATAATTCTTAAATATCCTGATTGTGTTTTAAACAATTAACAACGGTCCATGGAAGACTTAAGGGTACGGTTTTATAACTCTTTGAATGTTCTTTGTTTACTACCTAAAAGGGCGTCCCATCTTTCCCCAACCTACTATAATTGCATCGCACTGCCCTCTCGCGGGAACTTTGTAGATAGGCCGTTCAGTGAGTTAGCGGGGGTTAAAATTGATTAGGTCATTTGTCAAAAAAAATTCAAAAGTTATGAATAAATAAATACAACGTAAGTAACATCGTCGATTTAAAAGCTGAATTTATACACTGTTGCAGTCGGTTTTGAATGTAAATGTATCACTCAAGTGGCAAAAGTTGCGAACGACAAGTTTGAAAAGGGGAATCACCTTACGCAACAACTACGTAATTGCTTCAACAAAACGGAACTACTTCAGTACAGGGCGCAGTTAACTGTATTGAATAACATTTGTAATAGTATGATTTAGACTTTAGAAACTAAGAAATGGATTACAAGGTAATTGACGTACTGCGAGGACCGTCAATAGTTCTGTTGGACGCTCTGGTATCAAGAAAACTATTATTTCCACCGATTTCAAATTTGTACTTGCGATTCCTGTTTAGAACTTTTGGTAAACGTTTGTTGACTTTCTAAACTTAATATTAATTGTATCTGAAACTTGACTGTGTTTTCAACAGTATTGATGTAAAACTAGTCTCTTTAATTTAAATGTTTATTTTCAATACTGTGTATAAAGGTTTCTACTTCTAACACTAGTATTTAACTAATAAAGCCATATATAGTTAAATGGAAACGTAACTGAATTTTCTTATAGTAGTAAAGAATTCTCCTTCGTTATGTTACCGCTAAACATAACAACTAACCAATATAAGATATGATATTTATCGTCTAACGCTAACTACCAACACTTTCCACCAGTTTAATCTGTAATGTACCGGAGGATTTTTGACCAGTGCCAAATTTAACTTGACTAGATGTCAAAATAAATCTTTCTATTTTCTGGGAGCTGTGTAACTCTGTGAAAGCTAAACTCAAAACTAACCAATAAAAGATATACCCACTAAAGTCTAACTAGAACTACTAGTCCTTAACTACCAACCTCTAACACTTTCCAAATAAATGCTTTATTTTCAGGGAGCTGTGTAACTTTGTGTCTATTCGCATGCAACCAAACATGGCTGGTGGAATTTTATCGGTTTATCGCTGGTGCGTTTATACTGGGTCTATCAACTGCACTGCAAACATGCTTTGTAGCTTCAAGTTACTACATGTATAACTCCCACCACACCCCACTGAATGAGTCTGTTGTTGTATCAGTGTTAAACTCAACAATTCACGCAGAGACAATACCTATTTATGAGGTGAACTTACTTTTATTAGCTGGTAGCGGTGTAACATGTATTTAGGTGCTGTACCGTATTAATAACTTTCAATATATATTTTATCCATGGTGTACTTTTTGCATATTCATACCTTTCGGAAAATATAATTTTGTTTCTAAAAATATAAAATATTGTGCTCTCAGTTTTGTTTTTGTTGGTGTTTGATTGAAATTCAAAATGTTTTTTTTTCAGATTGATCTTATTGTCAAAAGTTTCTTTTATCTGCTGGTACAGTTTGGTTTGTATAGTTTATTCACAAGTAAATATTTATATGGAAGCAAACTACAACAAACGAAAAACTCATTTGGATACTTTCTTACTTCATCTTCAACATTCGCATTGTTCATAAATGTTCATGAAAACTTATTCACAATCTCAACTTTTACAACACTTTTGCCACAGTTTATCCCATTATACAGTGCTGCATATGCTGGCTTTACTGTCATACTCACTCAACTGCCAGTAGTGGTTCGTATGGCGTGGCAAACCTTGCTAGTTCATGGTCTCCCTGTGTTTGTGCAGAATATGTGGATTAATTTCAGAGTGCCGCAAGTTTTGAGGATATTCTTCATATACCGCTGCCTGTGTGTGCTTTTCATCATAGGCTTCACAGCACACACGGAACCTGTAGTTGAGAGTTCCACAAAACCCATGGGAATCTACTACTACTTCATGAACATGCCAAGCCAATATGCTTTGGATGAAAGAGGAGTCAAAAACTTCACGGACTCGAATCTCACAAACGATACACCAAACTTGCTTGAAAACTCTACTGTAGTTTTAAGCTTTAATCTTGCCGAACTTGGCGCTATAATGCTCACTGATTCAATCATATCTGTCTTTTCGATTGGTTCAGCAGTGTCTGTACCACTTTACTACTGCGGTATAAAGCTTCATGATTTTGTGGGTGGGGCTGATTTAGAGCAAGCAGAATTCCTTGGCACCATTGCAGCTGTGTTGTTCTGCTTACTGGCTGTACAAACTGGTCTCAGTGGCTTACCACCTGTGAATAGACTTCTGCGTCTGTATAGGAATGCTTGCTTATTAATTGCAGCCGTGTTACACTACATGCATGATCTGGTTCATCCTGTTCTTATCAACTTAAGTGCACAGGTAACCAATTGACATTAATGTACAAATTATTGCTGCATAGGTAGATTTTTAAATCTCCTCTGGCACATTGCATTTTGTAAAATAAAAATGGCCCAAATAGGACTTTGTAACTCTGTTTTACAAATTTTGCATAAGATGCATGGGACAGAACACTGCTATTATAATGGCTGTGTTGCCCTACCATGCAGTGATAAAAAGTTACATTAATTAACAATAAATTCCAACTTCTAATACCTGTTCACGCAGCACACAGAAATTAACACAAGACCAATTCACAAAAAAGTGGCCCAGATTACATTAGCATCATATAATAGAGTGTTTGGTTTGTATCTTCAGTCAACTTATTTTAATTTACATTCTCAGGTCAACATATCCATGAAGCGACATGTGAGGCCGCTTCTTGTTGCTTTCATTCTTCTTATTCTACCTGTATGCTTCAGTATATGGTTGGTCAAAACTAAACCAATATCTACATGGCTCATTGCAGTTACAGCTTTCAGCATTGAACTCATAGTAAAGGTATCTTGTTAAATTTTACAGATAGCCATGTTACGTAATATATCTTGATATTAAACACAAATGTAGTTGTTTGGCAGTGTGGTATAACAGTGGCTTCATAACTAAGGACACTGGGTTCGACGCTGCTACCATTATAAGCATGTTGTTCTTTGTTCAATACAGTCAATGTTTAATTCTCTAATTGAGTGTTCATGGGTCGTCTAAATTGCCAACTATAAAAAATTCGCCCACTAACTTGCATAGGCTGTACAAGTGTACAGTAACCCATAATTGAATACAAGACACTCGACACCCATGTTATCACAACTGCGTTGCCCCGCCATGCCAGGATAAACAATTGTCTTTAACTTTTGCATTCATTCATTACACAGGTCCTTTCCACATTGCTTTTATATTCACTGTTTGCTGCTGATGCCAGAATGAATCACAAACCTTGGCCCCACTTAGATGATTGGGTGTTTTATGTCCAAGCTACCGGGCATACAGTCGAGTTTATATGCGGATGTGTTATGTTTGTAAACGGGGCTTATGTTTTGATATTTGAATCTGGAAGCGCTCTACGTGCGTTCATGATGTCCATGCACGCGTATGTTAATATTTACAAGTAAGTTCGGAATTTTTTCTTTTTAAATTTAAAGTTTTTAAAGAATTTTTAAAGTTTTTTCTTTGAGAATTGAGTGTAACTTGTTTTATCCTTGCACAGCTGGAAAACGAAAGATGTCATTGATACTAATGACATTAGTTCCAACACTTTCTATCCATTCAACATAATTTTTGCTATCGTGTTATATTATATCCTCCTGTAATAGGGTAACAAAAGACATTATACCAGCATCTATAACATTTCATGATAATTAAAACAATATTTCCATGTTTTATATTCAGATCAGCAAGAGAAGGACTGAAGACTTTGTATAACAGGAAAACTGTGAACGCAAGGATTGCTAAACTTGCGTTACCAGATGAAGAATGTTTGTTGAATCACACAGATGATGTTTGTAGCATCTGCTACCAAAGCTTCACTGATGGTAAGGCAATAAATGAAGTTTTTTATGTATGGCTGAAATTTGGGCAACCAACTAGTGACCACCTGGTTGGAGCAATGAACTTTATGTGTCTTTCCCAAATACTCATCCATGCTTGTAGAAATCGAGCATCGAACCGGGTATATTTTGGTTTTAAAAAGTTCCTGATCTTATTAGATAATGATAGCAACTTTGAACATAGAGACTTTGGGTATGAAGTGAATGCCTGTTGTCAGCATTGAACTTATAAATCTTGTAATAAGATGTCTGTGTAATGTGCTTAGCTCAATATTTAAATATCTCTTATACAACAGTTGGTTCGACCTGATTTTTGTTTGTTACATTTTCGTAGCACCAGTTCTTTGAAATTTCTTGACACAAAAAACGTTTAATTTTATGATCTCTAGATCAAGGTTGGATTCAGGGAATTTACATTTCATTTGTTAATTAAGATTGTTTGTTTCATTGCAGAATTTGGTGAAGTTCGAATAACAAACTGTGACCATCTTTTCCATTCAACTTGTCTTCGAAAATGGCTTCACATCCAAGACACCTGTCCGATGTGTCACCAGAACATATTCAAAGAAGTCAAAACTGAATGATTTCAATTTTATCATCAATTGGATGTTTTATGCAATCGTGTGAATAAGAACGTTTTCTTTTGCAAAAAAATAAATATAGAATAAAGTTTTTACCAAGTTGTAACTTGCTTCTACTTAAAAAGAGACTGGCAATGCCATTATGGTGAAAAATATATCTTATGTTATACAATTGGTTAGACTTGATTTTGTCTGTTACGTTTTCGTAGCACCAAATTCTGACTGTATTTCTTTACACAAGAATCGTTCAACTCTAGGAGTACCAGATCAGGGTCAGATTCGCGGAAATTTATAACATGCACTAATGTTCTTTCTTCACATATTTATTGCCAACAGTTTCCATTGAAAGAAAGTCTACAAGCAATTAAAATGCTTCAGCAGCTCCCAAGCTGCACAGACTCATATATTGTATTTACACATAATAGAAGACAACAAGCTTAAACTACACGAATAAATAATGAGATAAATTGACATCTGAATTTTCCATTTCCACAAAGCAGCAAGAATTCGCAGCTTTTTAGTTCAACCATACATTGCTTGCCCATAAAAGATTTTCTAAACTTATATACAGTAAAAGGCACCATGAGGAAGCATATTAATTGCACATTAAGTTTGAAAGACAGAGAAAACTTCATTCTTCTATCACCACTTTGAAACTACGCCACCAAAAAGCAGTGAGGGTCTAGATATTAATACTTAATCATCTGAAACATGAAGAACTATAGAGTTAAAATTATATGGTTTTAAGTATAGGATACAAGGTCAAGCCTAGCTTTATACTAATGTAATAGTAAACATGAGATATCTTTGTCTAATTTAATGATATAGTGCTCATGGGGGGTGGCGGTATTTCAGGGGTTGTATTAACTGGTGGTTTCACTTGCTGGCTGTCAGATTTGACTCCCATTGAGTCGTAAATTTCCCTCATCATCAACAAAACAGTGTCCTCGTTGTTCCTATAGGAACAATTTGAAAATTTATAAGTAATTTCAAATGCAGAAATATATTGTTATGTGTGAAATCTTAAAGACAAAGGAAAACACGAGTAAAAGGGGATTTGAGAAAAACCCATTAGCCCAATTAGGAATTAAGAATAGAAAAAATATTCGAAAATAAATTCCTGAAAAAATATTTTTGAAACTATATGAAACAATATCTAATAAAAAGAGATAAAAATAAAAAAGGCAAAATAGACTTGGTTAATCCAAATAACATTATTAATACCAAGATTGTCTCACCAGTAACATAGATGACTTTGAAATGCAAATAAATAATCATTGAAACTTTCCAGTGGTCTCTCCTGCAAAACGTAGTCAATACGTTTCCCACCGTTTAATCGACCAAGACCGACGTCCAGTTGGGCGATGTCTGATGTCACTGAAGCTAGTATAGATATAATGAATGTAACTTCTTTAACTCTCTATGCAGGGCAACAACAGTCTTAAAACACAAACGTTCTGTTTTATACATGGCCTGCTTGCGAATTACTACATATGTAACTTATTTAACACGCATGGCAAGCTAACAACAGTCGTTGTAACACGTTTTGTTTCATACACTCTGTGCCTGCCTATATGCGTTATCAAGTATACAACCTCTTTACCCTCGCATGGCGCGGCAACGACAGTCTTTATAACACAGGTGTTTTGTTTCATACACCTCGTGCCCGCTTACAAGTTACTACTTTAATAAAGATTGATAATAAATAACATGGTCAGAGTTAATGTTTTTATATAATTGTCATATTTATGTCCGTTAATAAATATGTAGGTGCACAGTGACTTCCGAACAACCTGCATATCATAATAGTTACCATTATCCTCGTTGTCATTTTTATCCTGTTGTTCTTTCATCAATCGTTGCGTCATTTCTTCAACTTCGTGCTCAACCTGTGACAAAGTAAGTGATTTCTATAAAAAATTATAAACTTTTTTCATGGTTAAGTTCTCGACATAAACAATACAAAATAAAGTGAACAGTGAACACCCACCGGCTGAGTTAACCAAGAAAATATAAAAAAAATAAAAACTACATATTTATAGTCCGCATATACATTTTTTTTAATATTTTAATTGTTGAAAATAGTTTTCCATAAATGCTGACTCACTTCTGCGTTGATGTTTTCTTGTCCCTTCTGCCAATGTGACTCAGCAAATTTCTGCATACTTCCGATAGCGATTTTGAGTGACTTCATAATCCCATCTTTGAGCCCTTGGCCCATTCTGCCAAGACTATCTCGTAACTCTGAAAATGATATAAAAATACAAGGTTACAGTATAGGATAATGGAACAAATACACAGTATGGGGTAATTTAATGAAATACATAAGCAGCAAAAGAGTGATGCAATAATGGGCCGAATTGGCTTAGATCCTAGATCCTAGGTTCTCAATAACCCACATAGAATAAAATACCATTTCTGGACAAAAAGGGTTCTGCACGCAGGATGTAAACCCAAGAAAGCATTTGAAATTTATTTATTTTGGGTGCAACAGCCATGCTTTTAAACTGACAATCTTCCCCACACTTTTTATCCATGGCGTTTTTAACAACTGTTGTTTTGCTCTTGTTTTCCTGCTCTTTGTTCTTTAAATAACATGATTTTGCTATCATTTTCAAATAGATGATTGAAAACCATGCTATGCTATTTCTAGTTCCTTACCAACCTTTTACACATATCCATTTCAAGTTTTTTAAATAGATAATTAAAAACCATGTTATGCTATTTTAGTTCCTTACCAAGATGAAGTCGTTTCCTTCCCTTATAATGAGGAACAAGTACAGGTTTCATGTTTACATCTGGGTTGATCAACGGCTCAACTCGATATGCTACAGGATCAAACTGAAAACAATTGTTAGACTACCAAAAAGTTTTTTTAAACTTAAAGTAAATTAGAAAAAAAGTATGTTATTTTTATTTGTTATTTTTATTTATTTTCCACCAACAAAAATGTTTTTTTTTAATTTAAAAAAAACAAAAAAACAATTTGTTTTAGGTAGACGAGCAAAAAAATAGAACACATGAATTTTTAGGTAAAATTTGGAAAATTTTAGACACAGAACTGTATCATACTTACTGGGTGGAAAATATTAATAAAACCTGGACAAGTTGGGAAAACAAAATCTTCTCCAAGTTCGGAGATTCCACGAACAGTAAGAAACATACCTGGGGATGAGGAGACACTTTTAGTTGAATGAACGTTTAACTAGCTTAGCCTTATTGACAGTTGTTATAACACGGGTGTTGTTTTATACACCTCGTGACCGATTACCACGTATGTAACTTTGTGCGTGAAGTGAATCATTAGTGTATTGGTGTTTTCTATGTGTGGCCATCAATTTTGACCACCTGCAAGGAACTCCTGGGTTGGAGTAATTGCTGTGAAGTATCTTGCCCAACAACAAATTCGCTCAAAATGTTGGCATCAATTGTTCATCTAAAGGTTGTAACCACTTGGTATCGACATATATGATAATCACTGCTAATATGATGAGGTAATATCTTAATAGTCATCACATTTCAGCACAAAACAAAGGCTTTACCAATAGGGGATCCCATTGCAAATAGTGAATGCGGTTGGAAGTCAAGTTGTGGATAACGAACAGCAGGTTGTCCAGTACCGCTGTCAAACTGCTGGAAATCTACATGCACGTTGGTGGCGGCTGATAAAAAACTTCCGAAGGATTCCATTTGTTCCTGTGTTATGTATGAGGGGTTGTGGGTTATGTATCTAGTATTGAATTTTATTCTTTGTAGGTATTTTGATTGTGTTTTAGACAATTAACAACACTCTATTGGAGTCGTGAGGTTACGGTTTTATAATTCTTCGAATGTTCCTTGTTTACTACAAAATGAGCAAATAGAATAAAAAGGTGGCCCATCTTCCCCAACCCTACTGTATTAATTCTGTTAACACATAAAATAATTAGAATTTGTTTTACCAGTCCTGGAGTAGATGGAACATCCAAAGTTTTGTTCGGCAGCATGGTTGAAGCTGTTTGCTGTAAAAGTTGAACTTCCAGAGCAACTTTCGCTTCAATCTCTTTCCTCTTCGTCTCTTTATCCTTTTGATCCTTCAGGAATCCGATCAGTTTCTTTCGAGGACCCATCGGAAGTCCGATGTCCTTGATGTCGCTCTCAGAGCACATTAACTGGAAGAAGAGGATTTTTATCAATTAAAGTATCATCAAAAAAAGATTTTATCAGTTTGTTGAAATAGGTAATAATGCTATCTAAAACACAACAATTTCTTTGTTTTTAATTAAAAAACATGTAAAAGCACTGGCATGTGCTTGAATGTAGAGACAAGTGGAATGTGTCTAGGACTTAGCTGAAACAGTCAGTAAAAATGCATCAACTAATTTAAGTGCTATTTATAAGTTAAAACTTAATTTAAATAACTTGAGGAAAACGTTAAGGTATTTTAAAGGTATGTAATAATGCATTGGCATGGTAGAGGTTAAATTACTGGAATATTGTTTAGCATAAACATCAAATAACACTCACTGGATTGTTCTTGGGGGAGGTAACTGTGTATTGCACCAACTAATTAAAGTGCTATTTATATGTTGAAATTTCGTTGTGCGTAAATGTAAGGCAACTTAAAAATCAGTGCCAATGACATGCAGCAGATTAAAAAACTGTGATATTTTGTGCCACAGTAGACATCACACAACACTCACCAGTGCATCCATATCCATTTCCTCGGCTTCAAATTTGTTGAGAAAGTTTGACAGATTGAGCTGTTCTAATGCTTGTACCAATGTGAGAGGTTCCTCTGCTTTTTCACTTAGTGAGTGCATACTGTTGCTGCTTGATAGCTGGGGTGTTGCTTCAGTGTTGAATGAAGCAGCAAGTGAGTCTGTCGGCTCCGTAAGTGTTGTATTGGTTTGCGATGGCAGGAATGGTTGGTTTGGGGTTGGATTGCTTGGAATGATGGGAGAGTTTTGGTGGCAGAGCAAGTCAA
This sequence comes from Ciona robusta, assembly GCF_009617815.1. Taxonomy (NCBI): domain Eukaryota; kingdom Metazoa; phylum Chordata; class Ascidiacea; order Phlebobranchia; family Cionidae; genus Ciona; species Ciona robusta. The sequence continues at coordinate 6,886,465 of NC_143242.1, read as the reverse complement.
AAAGAATCAGAGAACCTGGTAAGTTAGCACAGGTTTTATACTGGTTGGAATGTGCTTCAGTTTAAAATAAGTCCTATTCATGAAATATGTGTAACCATAAAATAATGGTCTTATAATAGTTTTTTGGAATAGTTTTGTTAAAAAAACTAAGTAATGTTATTTAAACATACGTACACACCAAAAGACTGTCTTTAATGAAATCATACTTTTCTGTTAAACTATTTTTTTAAATCAAATCACTAAAAATTTTTTTTTTTTTAACATTTGCTAGTCAATAATAGAATTCCATCATAATAAAGTTTTTTTTATGAATGCCAAACCTAAACTGTGTCCTGATAGAGATACAGATCCGGTGAAATTTGGATTTCTTGAGAGGAAAAGTTTGTAGAGTGAATTTATTTCATTTCCGATTGTTTCGGCGATTGTTTGGCAATACACGGGGCTTGAATAGAAGAGAATATCAAGGAGTGTTTCGTTTGTGAAGTGACGGAGACGCGAAATGCTAGGAAGTGTCAAGCGTCGGATGTTTCTGGAATAATGAGGCATTTTGTTAGAAAAAGTCATATATGATAAACTACCAAATATTCTACTATCCAAATATCCCTATTAGGGCTATGAATTTTCCCATTTTTTGGTTAACGGTTCAGTTTTAACCGGTTAACCGATACAAGTGTAATCCTAAGAAAAGCGTCTTGTTTATCGCTTTTTTCCCAAATTTAAAGGCAACTTTACGATGTACGTATGGAATGGAAATTGAATGTTCTTTGTTTACTAACAAATGGGATGTGAAAATAGTATGAAAAGTTGTCCTATCTTCTCCCACCCTATTAGATAACACTTGTACTGAAATTATCTGCAGAACCAATGTTCATATACATGTTCATATTTCTGCTATGTTATATACACTACACACCTATCCACCCCTGTGGCATCTCCATGCAATGCACGATGCCAATGTATCGGTAGAAACTCAATCCTGTGAACCTTCTTACTTTCCAACCCTTGTTTAAAGTGAGAACGAAGTAAACTCAAATGGATCGAACGAAAATCATCAACTGTATAAAAACATGTTTTAGAAATGGTACTGATAAGTTACCATTGTTTTAGTATTGCATCTGAGTATGTGCGTTTGCTTTTACTTTGTTACAGTGGATCACGTCTTTATTCTTTGTTTTATTTTAAAAAAGAAGTTATGTTATTATGCACCCATTTGATAATAACTACCATACTTCTTATAACAAATTGCCACCATATGTTTAGCTGCACCACTGATAGTTTTTTAAACAAATTTTCCATGCAATTCCATGCAAAAATTAAATAAAGTATTGGCTTATATTTTGGTGCAAAATTACATGCAAAAAAATTAAAACGAATTAATTGGCTAAAGTTTACACTAGGAATGTTAATAAAACAGAAATAGAGCTAAGTTCGGATCTGGCGCTATAAAAACAGAACAGACGAAAATCAAGGCTAACCAATTATACATTAATTTAATAATATTGGTTGGATTTGAATTTTGTCCGTTATGTTTGCATAGCACCGGATCAAAACTGAATCAATTTGATAAATTCCTCACCACACTGAACTAGTGTGGTGGATGGATTACTATGACGTTCCCCTATCCCATGAGCAACCATCACTAAGCTTCCAATGTCGCTTGTTTCACCTTTGGTTAGTAGATATTGGGGTCAGTGGCGCAGCCAGAAAAAAATTAAAAGTAGTTTCAAAAAAAACTTTTTTTTTTTAATGAACCACCTAGCTGCGCCACTGGCTGTGGTTAACAGTAGCATGCAAAAGAGTTTAAGGATAGGCTTGAAAGGTGGTTGCGGTTGGTAGCCATGCATGAAGGTGAAGCAGAAAATGCAGTAATTTCAAGGTTTTGTACATGGAGATGAGAATTGGTTTAAATTTAATAAAGTTTCAAAACGGTTTCCAATTTTTAACACATTTGTTTAGGCAGTACGCTACAAGAATTTGACAAAATAACCCTAAAAAATGAAAATACCAAAGTAATAAAGTATCACTCCATGTAGGTGCAAATATCAGAATTTATATAAGTAATTATATATATATATATATATTGTATATTCACTCCCAGCTCCTGTACAAACAATTGAAATACAAAAATACGAAAGCACCACCCCACGCTTGTGCAACCACCACACACCACCTACCACATTCAACCACGCTTCTTGAACGTAGGTCACATACGGGTCCAATACCATGACACAGAAACACCACGTGGTCAGGTGTACCACACTCATCTGTGTGAATAATGTGTTTTATCATGAGTCCTTAAACTAAGGACCACTAGATATGTATATATTTTATAAAATATTTTTTTATAAAAAGATATATTGGTCTTATGGTCTATGACACGAAACATACATATTTTATAAAAAGAACATCAAGACCTAATTGTCGCAATGTACAGTCAAGGGCAATAGGAATGTTATTTTAATGTTTACTTTCAAAAGTCTGACTAGAAAGTCAAAGAACTGGTGTTATTAAAAGTAATTAGGTTTGGCAAAATGCATATACCAGTTATAGGCTTCTTTAAGAGTAATAATACAAATACCATCTTGTCTATTTAAATGTAATGGAACATTTACTTACTTTCTGGGATAAGTCTGGCGAAATCCGTTGTAGAAATCCCTCGTTTCACGACTTTTGACTTAAGTTGTTTCTCACGAACTGCACCAAACTCATGCTCGGGTGGAACCACTGGCTGTAAGATAAAATGAAAATATTAAAAAAAAACTTTCAAAGAAGAAAATTTTATCATTCACAAGTCATAACTGTTTGTAGGGTTAAAGAATAGAAAGCTTGTATTTACGTAGGCAGCAAACCTGGGGTGGCAGGGTAGGCAGGCCAACCCTGAATTTTCTGCACTGCATTGGATAGTAAAGTTGCTACCAATAAGTCAAATTTTCTTCACCAGATTATGCACCCAACTATCCCTGCCTCCCCTGCATTTTTAAAAGTTTGGCGCCCATGAGCATACTAATACATATTAAATTAAATATCTTACCTGGAAATGCACAATAAGTTGTGGGTTATGAACCACCATCATTTCACCTTGACCAAGATCTATCTGCTTGTGCCACAAACCTTTGGTGACTATTTCATGATATTCTCTCTGGAATGCAAGAAATGATTACTTGATAAATATTTACTACATCAGTCATTACAAATCAATGATACACTGATTTACTGGAAAGTCTTAATACATAAGTCTTAGGTCATTCAGGTATAATATATATAGAAAAGTTTTATGTGTGCTTGTTGCGGTAATGTGCCAACACTGGTCTAAATACAAAGACCCATGCCACGCTTTTTTGTAGGACCTCCCATATGGTATGTAATATGTTTGTATTGCCATCTTACTTCTAAATTTTGTGACAGACTTTCTTCATATGGAATAAATCGACTGTCAGAGTCAGATTTGCTGAACCACGTACATCTACGCACAGCAGAAGGTGGCTCGTCCCAGTATAAACTGGTTCGCTCACGTGCGCTAACGGATACATCATATCTTCCACCATCAGTTCGAACAATGTCACTTCCTTGACCATTTGCCGCATCTAAATATAGAGGTGGTTAAAAGTCATCCTTTTTTTTGTTACCTTAGTTTCTATAGTTACTGCACTTATTTATTCGGGTAAATATAGTTATTGGTCCCAAATTTGTGGTTGCAAGGTAGGCAGGTCCACCCCACAATTTCCTGCACTACATACATTAGTGAATATTACAACTTATAAGTTAGATATGTTTCATACAAATAGGCATCTAACCAACACTGCTTTAAAAAGGTTCGAACTTTTTTAATCTAGTTGAATATTTTAATCTAAAATGCAAGTAGTTTGTAGTACGTACCCAAGGCTGCCTTTTCAAGGTATTGTGAGTCAACATAGGAGAATGGGCACCAGATGTTATTTGCATCTGTCAGTGCTTTGCAGTAGAACCAGTGAGGTACTACAGCTTGGTAGTGATTTTCAGCGGTCGGAGGTGGGGGGACTGGCGATTGGGCGAGCTTTTCAAAAGATAAAGGGGGTGTGGGGGCTTGGGTTTGTGTTGGAGCGGATACAGATTGGGTAAGTTGTACTGGTGGGGGACCTGGGGTAGCCATTTGTGGTGGCATGAATTGGGGGCTTGGTGTGGGTGAAGGGTTGTATAATTCGGGGTTGGGGGGAAACATGGTTCTGTTACGACTTGCAGATCGAGCGTACGGGTTGTTTGGGGTTTGAGACTGAGTATTAGGTGGTGGGGTTGGGAGCATTCCGGGGGCTGAGAGGCTGGGTCCAGGTGTTAGGGTCCCTGTGACATTGACTGAGGGTGAGTTGGTAGAATACGGGAATTCTTCATTTATTGATTGGTCAGGACTTGCTGAGGGTGGAACAAATAGCTGGGGCTGCTGTTGTTCAGATGTGAACACTGATTGTGATGTGAAAGTTGGGGGTTCTTTGCTGTTTGCTCCAGAAGACAAATTTGCGAATGGGTCAGCTGCTAAGAAAATATCTTAAAGTTAAATTTGTAGAGTGCCATTCAGGACCAACATAAATAAGTGCAAAAAAAAACAAAATTATATTAAATTTAAGCAGTTTAATTGCAGTTGTACAAAGAAATGATTCCTTGCTGTTTGTTTTAAAAGACAAATTTGCGAATGGATCAGCGACTATGAAAAACATTTGAAGTTAAAAATGTAAGGTGTACTTCAGTACCAACAAAAATAAGTGCAAAAAAAATATGACTATACAAATTAAATTATGTAGCCTAATTAAAGTTGTGGATAGAAAAGCTTACATTTTGTTCCATTATTGTCATTTTTCTGCGAGAACAAAGTAAACGTTGCAACATTCTGTGGTTGTTGTTCCCCTCCTGTGGAGTAAGAGGTGGAAGATTGGCCGAGGAAACTTGCTTCTTCTGCTGGATCTGTCTCTGTAATGCATTAAATGTTAAACATAATTGGAAAACAGTTATAGCATAGGCGAACACACCACACATTTTCTACACATAACATAAATTTTATCCTTTGAATACAGTAATAAAGATTTTATTAATTAAAACAGCGAAGAGAAGGAATCAACAGCAAAACAATAGGTATTATAAACATGATACAGGTAAAAACTACCAAAATAAAAGTGGCAAATTAACATAGTTAGCCTAATTGCTAAAAAAGGTAAATTTTTATAACATAAAAATCAGATAACCATGTTCATACCTGGAGCTAAAATAGCAGAAGATTGTTCTTGCACAGGCATAAACAAAGCATTTGTTCCAAAGTTAATATTGTTCATTGGTGAAAAAAGAGGATTTGTAGGTGGTGGGTTACCCTTCGACATTTTTTTAACAAATATTTATTAAAAATAATTAATAAGATGACAACCTGAAATTAGTAAGCTTGCATTATAATAAGAAAACAATTGAATATTTAATCAGATATTTATCAACACAAAACTAAAAGTTTTTCGCTAAACACTTATCTCAGCTATCCATCGTCAGCATAATATTGTCCCAGTGTTTAGCACATCTTGTATAAAAACTCTCTATCTAACTAGTTAAACTGTTAACATGAATAAATTATTACCATTTTTTTAATATTACTAAATCCTTTTACAAATATAATCTATGTACCCTGTATTTCTTAACATTGTACATATTTTTTAAAGTATAAAGAGGTAGAAAGTTTTTGTCTGGAAACACTATTACCGGCGTTTCACATTTTCACTAATGTTTGAACTTTAAACAGCAACCTTACTATCATTTTTGTTCTGGGAACTGCTTTACTAATCGTAGTTGTGTTTAGGATATGTCAAGTTCTGACAAGCAACCAAGCGCAAACGGTGACCAAATTCCAAAGCAGAGGGGAAATACGACGGAAAAGGTACCCCACGAGCCAGGAGCTGGATTACGTGGCTTGAGGTCAACCACCGCGTTTCGTGCTTTGAACTTTGAGTTGTACGTCAGACCCGTAAGTATTTATGAAATTAATCCTTTATAGTTTAATAATCAGTTTTTAAAACTTTATAATTAAAATTTTGTAATTATTTTTAATAACTTTTTGTCTTTGTCCCATATTACATTTTAACTCTTATCAAAATAAACTAAAATGTAATTAATTGATGTTTTTTTTCTACAGAACAAATATGTTATGGGCATTGGCTTAGTTCTCATTACTGGCTGTGTGTCTTACCTTGCTTACATGAACGCAACAGCTGAAAACAAATTTACTGGTGTTTACGAAGTTTATAATACAGACGGCTCAGTTAAAACTGAGAAACGAAAGTCCAAGTGGGACTAGATACTCGAACCATGCTGTTTTATACAATCTTGATGTTGTCTTTTGCTCGTCCCATGGTCCCTGTGGTACTTCGTGTTCTGTTACCTCTGATTGAAATGGTTGTGATCAGTAAAAAGCTTAAAATGCAAAAGAAAGAATTGCAAATTGATTTAAAACAGAAATTGGAAGACCAAAGGGGAATTAATATGATGGACGAGTTCGCAAAATATGCAAGGTGTTTTATGGTTCGCAATTTTACTACATGAGGGCTTTAGCTTTATGGTAATGGACTGACCTATGGCTAGCAGTGCTGAGGGACCTCACTCACTTAGAATGGTGCTTTAACTTACACTTATTACACCAAGTTTACCAGGTGTAATATCATAAAAAAACATAAATTAATGAATATGTTTTTCTTATTTTGGAAGAGTAATTTAATAATTTTATAGATTGCAGAGAAAAATTGACGCTGTGAAAGATGAAATACAGAAGATGAACAATTCTACATCCAACAAAATGCTCTTTATCAAGTCAATCATTACATGGACCCTGCGCCTGGTGATCGGATTCAGTTTCTTATACGTCGTGTTTTTCCATAAACATGAAGCAGTTCTACAGTACCCAAAAGAATGGGCCGGACCGGACATTTTGGCAAAAATTGTCGCGTTTCCAACTGGTGAAATTGGTGCTGTAGGTGGAGTATTTTGGCTCATAGCTTGCCAAACAACAGTGGGTGCGATTTTTCAACAAACCGTGTAATATATATATTTATTGCACAATAGTAATGGTATGGAAATATAAAATTATTTGGTGAGCTGCATCATCATAGCGCGTACACGATCAGCTATGTCTCTGTGTTCGGCTCCACACTTCTTGAGTACTGCATCTAAATCTGACAAGCTTTTGGTTTGCATTGCAGCTTCTGCAGCATGCTTGATGCTCCTGTGTTTTTGAAAAAGAACAATGTTATATGTTTGCAAGTTTAAAACTACTGGAATCTAGTACTGTTTTTTATTCATTAATTATAACTAAACTACAAAAGTATAAAACTATACTTAAGTTTTTCGTTGTTTTGGTTTATTAAAAAACTATTGGAGTTTGGAACTGTTTACTTTAAATTATTAAACCACTGTACTATCCTTAGTTGTAAGTTTATAAAAGTTATACAAAAATTTGCATACCCAATCTTTAAGAAGGCTGGTACTCTTTTATCAAGCTGTACTTTCCCAATATACTTGGTCACTTCAGTGTATGCATTATGTTGAATACATACTTCCACAAAGGGATAGTAACCTATTGGAGACTTCTTGCTCTTTGAAAAGTTTTCAAGCTCTGCAAAATTTCCCTGCTCTGCTAATGCTGTGACTCTTAGCCACCACCATCTGAAATTATTAAGTTAGAAAATGGTTCTTTAAACAGGTAATATCAAGTATAAGATATACTGAAGCTGTAGCACAGTCAAAACCGCTACTATTGTGGCTTGTGTGTGGCCTTTAGGTAAGAACCAAAGCGGCATTGCTCCAGTGGTTTTTAAAGAGTTGTCCAAGGTGTTAGACTTGTATAAATAAGGTACAGCCACATAGGAATTGCATACATGGTAACTTTTAGGTAGGCATGACTCATGAGGTGTAGGAAAAATGATACCCAGAGTTACCTCGTCATGTAGGGATAAACAGGTAATATTGTAAGGTAGGGGAGACGGGACACCTTTAACACATAATATCCTGATCTTGTTTTAAACAATTAACAACAAATTCCATAATTTTATAATTCTTTAAATGTTTTTTTGTTATTATTACCAAATGGGCCGTGAAGAATGTCCCATCTTCCCCACCCTAGGTGTTCTATCTTCCCCACCCTACTATATGCATTCATAAAGCACACCTTTTGTCTGACAGTTTAAATTGTTTTCTGAGGTGTTCCGCTCGTTTTAATTGGTTTATTTTGAGAAGGCTACAGATCGTGTCATGAAGAGATTTTTCTATAAAACTTTCATCAAGTTCTTGTTCAAGTTGGCTTTGCTCTCTTAGCAACTGAAGTTGTTCTTCTGTCATCTAAATACATAAATCAAATTTATTCTGCCAATTTTAATATAATTTTCACTTTTTTTACCTTTCTATGAGCAATATAAAAGTATAAGTCTAAACACAGGCCTTTCAGGGCAACTTAGGACATGGAGGCTTTTTAGCTCTCTAGACTCATTTTGCAAGACATTTTAAGAGTCTAATTTTCAACAACACAGTTTAAACCGCCAGTCCAGAAGCATTTAAGTAATATTACCTTCATTCCAAAATCATCCTTAGCTTTAGTGAAGTTATCCAAAGCAGAGTGAAGAGAGATAACTCTTTCATCCGATCTAAAAGTATCAAAACTATCATGGATGTGACAGTGAGCCAACTCAATGAAATTATCCTCTTGCTCATGAAGATCTTTCAACATTCTCTCATTTTGCTCCTTGCAATACTGTAGAAAGGTATTGAAGGTAAAATAAAATGACATTACTATCTAGTTCTTGTACATAATTGATGTAGACTTCAACAGTCTTAACTCTAAAAATATTTGCAAGTAAACTTTCCTAATATTTTCAAACTTTTTTAACATAAACATAGTGTCTGAACAACATAAATACAATGACTGACTTTAATCATGCTAAAATCCTATAACATTTAAATAACATTTTCAACCAACCTTTAAATGCAGTTTGTACGCTACAGGTTGTTGTCTGATCGCCACCAAGAAATCCGATAGACTCGTCCGTTCTCGCAGTCGAGCAATAGCAGAGTATATGAGGTCTGTATTTCCGCTTGCTACTGCTTTCTCTAGCGCAAGTGTGTGCTTGCCGAGCAAAGACAGCAAGCGGACTTGTTCAGATGCTCTTGGGTCAAACTCTAAAAGCTGGAACAATGTATAATTGTGAGAGGCATCATTACAGTGGATCAGAGGTCTAGGCATTTGCATCATGACCAAATGGTACTGGGTTCTATATTGGTGTATGTGTCCATGAGCAAGACACTTAACAGGCTTCAATGTTTAACTCAGGTGCGACTTATGGGTTGTCCAAATTGTCAGTCACACACAATTAATCAATCACCCACAAAGTTGGTAAGCAGGGACATTTCAGCATATAAACACAGTCTGGGTGTTAGGGTAATGAGCCAAATCTGGACTAAATCCTATGTTCACACATGGACCCCACCCATATAGAATAGAAAGACAAGAGGTTACTGTATTTAGAATTATACAGCAAAAAACCCTGTAGTTCCATTAACTACTCACACACCTTAATGGCAAGGTCCCTCCTACCGCACTCCACAGCTTTTTCAGCAATATTTGCATACGAGACACCTCGTGCTGATTTAAGTTTGTCACGAACGGCTGCAGCTATTTTACCATCATCCACGTCTTTTTGTTGAACCTGCCAATCAAAATCAATGTTAGCTGACTCTTTGTTCATGCTTTGTGAATGAATGTAAATGTAACTTCTTTATCCTTGCATAGCAGAGCAAGGACAGTCGTTTTAACACAGGTGTTCTTGCTTGTATTTAATTGTGATCAAGATACTCAAAATTAGAAAATGGCCAGACCAAGCAGATTGCAAAGACACATGACACACGGGAGTAAAATTCGTAACAAAAACAAACACAATAATATTAATACATGGGAACTCAAGTCGGCATATAGAACATAATAACTAAAGCCACTACAATATTTACAATTCCAGCAACATACAACACCTTGTAGCAGGCCCAGTGCGACAATATTCTGCTAGATCCTTGTTTTTCAGGGATTTTAAGATATTGGCAAACATGAAATGCAAGATGGAACTGCCTTCTTAAGATTAATCGATCTATCAAATAATCCATCGATAAATTCTCCAATCTGTAATAAATAATAATACCTGACTTTTGTGTAGTAAGGATCTGGTGTGTTTTTATTATCTACCAATAAAAATAAAACAAACCTGGTCAAGATACACTGAGAACTGAGTAAATAATAAAGTTTTGATATTTTAACAGAACTTTACGAACACCGTGCATAACATTTAATCAAAAACTTTGTTTTTCTTCATTCGCAATGGTATTCATAAGGATAGTTCTACGGCATAGCTCACTGGTTAGGTACTTGCATATAAACAAAAGGAAATAGGATTCAATGCTGCTGGACACATATACCAATGCTGATAGATATCTACAGTAGGGGGGGAGAAGATGGGACACCTTTAACTCTATTTTCTTGTCCCGTTCAGTAGTAAACAAAGAACATTCAAAGAATCATAAAACTATATCCTCACGACTCCCATAGACCATTGTTAATTATTAAAAACACGATCATTTGTGTATATTATGTGCTAAAAGTGTCCCATTTTCCCCCACCCTACTATATATTACACCACTCACTGTGCAGCAGTTAATGCGATTCCAGTATTGAAGTCACGCACTGCGTTTAACACACGTAGCATCTGACAAGTGTTTACGAATAATTCAGTCAATTTAATATCTGGAACAAAAGATTTTCCAAAGGAAGCAGCCTGTGAAAAACATATATATAAACTAGTAATATACACTTCTAAGTGGGTGAGGTCCTGCAGTGTGATACGTTTAGGCCAGCGTTGCCCCATTACCGCATATCTATGTGTCGAATGTAAAAATGGGATATGTCAAAAATTGATGCAAAATGTAAAAAAAGTTGATGTCAAATCATTTTACTCGAATGTCAACAAAATCGTTACGAGTAAAATATAGAATAAAGATAAAATAAATAAATAAAACCCTAAAAGGTAAGATGCATTAAACAAATTACAAAAAATAAACTTGTTATAAATAAAATCACAAAAAAAGATAAAATACTCACCCTAAGAAGGGTCTTCTGAATGCGAGGTTGAAACTCATCGAGTGCAGCGAGAGTGCATTGCTCCACTGCTTCCTTTAACTGACGATTCTCAAGCAATATACGAAGATATTCATCCGCTTTCTCACTTTGTTTCTATGGCAACAAAGAGTACAATGTTAATCTTGTGATCTTTGGTCATTTGTTTTAAGTGTTTTAATGACCATTGTTGCCCTGCCAGGCGAAGAAAAATAAGTTACAAGAATATTTAATAATTTTTACATAAAACAAGTAAAACTTAATAATGCAAATTAAATAAGAAAGCACCAATTTTAGCTAAAAGATTTAAAAAAAAACAGTAATTTGTTATGATGGAGACAATGTAATCCAACTTAATAGTTACTTCAGTAAGTTACTAGATTGAACATTCTGGGTGATGACTGATGTCACAAAATCTTTATCTTATCTTGTATAAATTTAACTAGATATGACTAGAAATAAAAATCAATTTACGTCATATTCTTTGGCTGCATCATTAAGTAAAGCCCCTGGTGCCATTGAACCAACTTTAAAAATTCCAGAAATTGCATCTATAAGAATAAAGAAGCTATAAAACAACAAAACTGTATAAAAAAAGCTGTATTAGATTTAATAATATATTTAAATTGACGGGCCCAGAATATTACAGTTTAAAATAAATAACAGCTCAAAAAGTGCATATCAGCCTTTAAGTATACAGTCTTAATAGCCCCCCTCCCCCGGGTGTTAAGGATGGGGTATTGGGACAATTCTGGCATAAATTCTAGGTCCCATGACGTTTAACGCTGTGGGTCGTCATCCATAAAGAATAGAATTTAAGTATATAATAGATCCAAAGTTCAACTTACTTGGTACATGCTGTAGGAACTCATGCCTTTCTGATGTCACGATATGCACGCCGTCCACATCGGCAGCCAAGACCGCCGAACCGGTGCCATTTCTGTCGAGGTTGTCTTCATCCACATTAAAACGAACCCAGTCCTTTTGAGGGCTGACCGCGAGGATAGTTTTGGGCCAGTATACGACAACTGCAATGTTACGATAACCCCCTGAGCCAAAGGTTTCGTTTCTAGCTGTATGAAGGATATCCGAACACCATAGGAGCTGTTTCGGCCGACTTCTGTTACTTGTATTGAACTCACAGTATTTATCCTGTGAAGTCAAAATTGTATTTAAGTTTGTGACTATAGTAGAAATGGAAAGAGAAAATAGCAAATATTACTAATAATAGCCATAATTTACAGTGCTACAACTTTGGAATAATACGGTCCAGTATCACTTCAAAGCAATGGCAGAACGTTATGTCTGAGGTGGCATGCCCCTAAAATGGAAAATATTACCAGTAATAGAAAAATGTCAGTGTCATAACGTACCAATAAACTTTAGAAAGTTACAGTGTTGTAGGGGTAATATTAGAAGTGCCTTGGATGACATGTTATGTTACCCCAACTTTTAAAACAGGGGCGACATCATATGATTTAGCACACCAGTTTCTATCCTATGGGTTTTTTACTCAGATGTTTGATGTCTTTAAAAAGTATATGACACCAATGCTACACACTATAGCAATTTTTTTTTACTAATGGTATTCCAATCTTATGTAAAAGATTAATTTACTTGAAAATCTGCCGATCCAATCCATATGGTTCCCGTGTCTGCATACAAAGCCACATGTTTCCCATCCATTGAAGTTGCCATAGCAATATATGCATTAGGAGCAGCATTCAAATCTGTTACACATAATTAGGGGAGGATTATACTTTGATTATATTGCTATGTTTAATCGTTGGAGGTATAACATTTGGGATTAAGAATACTTTGCAGTGGATAGAGTTAAGTACTGTGTGAATGTGAATAAATGCATCAAACCCTACAAAGTAAAGCAGTGTTTCCAAATACCAAACTACTTATACCAACTTAAACCCAATAATTTTATTATTATAAAATAGTTTGTGACTGGAAACACAGGAGGCACTCAATCAACACGTGTAGAAATAAAATTAATGTAACTCATATTTCCAAATACAGTCGTTATAACAGTAGTTTCACACACCCCATGCCCCCTTCCGAGTTACCAAGTATTTTATTTTGTGGCTCTGTAAGTAGCAATATTTTGGGAATATTTTTGTAATGTATGGCTGATAATTTAGACAACCCATAAGGAACCACTGGGTTGGAACAATTGCCACGGCAGTTTTACATTATTTACATTATTTTACCTGTGGGTTTCTGTTGCGAGCATTGTCCACTGTGGTCAAGTAGGAAAATATTACATTCATTTGCAGCAAGTACTTTTGCCCCCCTTGGACCTTGAACCACACACCAGCTGCTTGGGGGTGTGGCACGCAACCCTGGTACATCAGCTAGTATGCGAACCTTGGAAAATGCAAAAATATCAAGATCATTAGTGGAATATAGATATATAAATAATTGTAAATTTAGTGAAATATATAATTGCATTACTTACAAAAACTTACTAACAAAAAATTATTAACAGGCTACCTAAAAATATTCACCCACAAAGTTACATCCGTGGTAACTTGTAACCTGGCTCAAGGTGTATGAAACAGAACACCTATGTTATAATGACTGTTGTTGCCCCACCAAGCGAATAATAAGTAACTTTTGTTCATTCATTCAATACCTTTGGTTCTTCAATGTTATTAACAATACAGAATCTGTAAAGCCCATTCATAACGGCTAACCCTGTCCCATGAACGCTGGAGAAAACTTCGTATTCCATTATTTTGTTTTCACGACATTCCTATAATGAAAAAGTATTAAAAATAAAAACAACACTTAATGTGATTAATCTATGTTGGCCTTGGTCATATATATACATGTTTTATCACTCACCTAATACACATCATATCCTACACAATAAAATCCTAAAAAATAATCACCTACAAAGTTGCATACGTGGTTTATGAATGATAACACCTGTGTTATAACGACTGCCGTTGCCTGCCACGAAAGGGTAAATAAGTTACATCCATTCATTCTTCTTACCATGCCCATAGTGAACGACTTCTGGAAGTCCCAAAACATGTTATACAACAAAACTTGTCCATCATCTTGAAGACATAACAGTTCATCTGCATGTGTCCAAGCAATTCCAATCAATATGCCACTGCTCCATCTGAAAACATTGTTGAAAACTGGGATTTTAACAAAACGAAGTTCTGAAAAGTTTAAAATCATAATCAGAAAGGTAAAAAAGGATTTTGTTGGAAAATAACAACATTTTGTGTGCTTAGTTTGTACTTGTATCGTAGCCAACCAAAAATTAAGCTTAGATTTCTATTCAACAGGCACTTTCTTGCAATACTTATCAAGATGACAAATATAAACAGAATGTTAGTCAGCACTAGTTAAGAATCCTTCGATATCGGTGGAAACTGTTAGAGGTTGGTGGTTAGGAGTTATTAGTAAGAGGTTAGTGGTTAGCAGATAATGTAGAGGAAGGGTGTTTCTCCACTAGCACCCAACAAATATAATACAGAATGCTACTCTGTAACTAGGTTGATAACTTGAATGCATCTCACCTGAAGGAGGAAATTATTTTCCCTGCTGCATTAAAGATGAAAATGTCCGGTCGATTTCCGGTCCTATTTGACTGTGATTCATCTTTAACTGTGGCTGAATATAAAGGAATTGTATTAATACTATTGTATAAACATTTTGCAGAATATCTTTACACACACTTTTCCTCTAATTGCATATTAACCTGTTTTAATTTAATTTTAGTTACTCAGTGTGAGTTCACTATATGTTAAATGCATGTTATTTATAGTCATCTCGAATAAACTGTTCCAAATACAGATAGCACATGTAAATAAGTGCAATTATATATGTTATTATGTATTATTATTATTGTATTTGTACCTATAAGTCCACCATACTTTGAGATTGAGGTTAAATTGCTTGAAAAGTCAATTTTGGTGCTCCAGCACATAGGGCTGTACAGCGAAAACTTTCTGAAAAAAGAGATGCATTTGAATGAATACATACATTTCCTTAATTCTTTTAAGAGGGTACATTAGTTTACATATCTTTTACACAAGTTTAATGATAGTTATGTTAATTTACCTAAATATTTTACAACCTATACTACATATTTCTCCTCTAACCTGATTGTTTTCTGTCCCAGAGGGTTCCAGTCCATTCTCTCGGCCATATTGAAGATTATAAGTTTTTCGACCATATAATGTCCAAACCTTTGTAAACAAACAGTGATATAGGATCTCTATAAAATAGCGAAAAAAGGTGACGCACCGAAGCGTGAAAAACGTGGATGACTGCGCTCAAAAAAGTGGTGCCAAAAGATTACCTTTACTGTCTGTATTGTGAGTTTAAATACTTTAAAATTGTTTTTTTATACCTGCAAATAGACTGAACAAGAATAAAATAATATTATACAACTGAATTTTGAATAAATATTGCGTTTTTTATCAAAGTACGGCGATACGAAAATACCCTAGTGCATCACTTTTTAAATTGGGGAAGTACCAATCCAAGAGACTTCTAGAATTGCTACAGCGTTGCATCAGCGTGTAGTTACTATAGGACTTCTAGTGCAAATTGCAGTAGTTTATTTTCACCCTAAAACGCAAATAATTAAATACCAAAATGGCCGGGAAAGTTTTTAGAAGCTTTATGCCTTTATTTGACCGAGTTTTGGTTCAGCGTTTCGCCCCAGAAACTACCACGAAAGGCGGGATAGTACTGCCCGAGAAAAGCGCCGGCAAAGTCCTTCGCGCAACTGTAGTAGCTACCGGTCCTGGTGTTGAAGATAAAGACGGAAAATTGAAGCCGTTAACTGTCGGGCCTGGGGATGAAGTTTTGCTCCCAGAATACGGAGGAACAAAAGTGACGCTCGGGGATGAAGAATTTCATCTTTTCCGTGACGGAGATATCTTGGGAAAATTTTCAAACTGAAAACACTATTTGCTCTAAAAAATCGCGTGCTTAACCAAATCTCTCTGCTCAAAACCTGCCAATTTCAGACCTAAAGTCATTTGCGGAGTTATTTATAATTTCAGTGTTGTTTGGCTTTTTCCATTTCTTCATAGTACCAAAACTGCAGTGTATGTTTATATAATTACACTATGATCTAATAAAATCGTGTTTGGTGTATTGTGAACTTCATGCATACTTTACGACAACTGCAATTTAAATAAACTGGATGTTTTCTACTTAGACTGTTCGTACGCCTTAAGTTTTTTTGCAATAAAAATAATTGACAACAACAATCATCAATCTGTAAGCAGAAAAAAATGCAGGTAATGCTGTAATAGTAGGGCACAAACTTGAAATTTTTATGAACGAAAGATTTTTATTGGAAGAAATTTCTTAATTTAGTTGTGTATGAGTATTTTGGATAGAAATCCAAATTTTAGGGCATTTTTTCGGAATATGGCATTTGTTTAACCAAGAATTTTAATTTAAATGAACTACGTCATACTGACTAAACAAATGTAACGTAAAAAGCAATATATAAATGTTTTTCCTTGCATCAGGCGAACGAAGCAAAGGTTCTTGAAATGTCCGTTGACGCTTTGATCGTTCGTGCCAAAGCAATACGAAAAGCTTTGGAAGATTTCCTTTTTAAATTGACCAATGAACATCAGACACTTACATGGTAATTTACAAAAACTTTTTTATTTGCGTTCTGCAGGTATTACATAATATCCCATTTATATTACAAAACTTTCACTAATATTATAAATGTTGCATCCATAGTATTACAGAATGCTCCTTCCAAAATATTACAGAATGTTTTATTCATAGTATTACAAATACAACGAGTCATTTATGTTTAATTATGTCTAAGTTAAACCTTGAATGGAAACATCAAACAAAGTGTCATAAAATACTTCCCCTTCAGGCCCACAGTGCTGGACAACTTTGCATTACTGTCCGGCCAGATAAGTTCTCTGCTTGCTGCAATGAAATCAGAAAAGATGCCGGCGTTAAGAAACTATCCCATTGTTCCAGTGAGGCTGTCACCTGATCCTGACCCGCATTTATTGGTAAATGTTTTTTATATTTTAAAAGTTATCTTATTTTTAAAAAAATCAACTTGCCATTGGCCACGAGGGTGATATATAATATTAGTAATATAATGACTGTTGTATATGATGTTTTTTCTAGAGTTATAATAACTTTACTTCTAAATTGGTGCATATTTACAGGCGCTCTTTGCTGAAATAATAATTTTTTGAGAAATTACCAAAACACAGGTTCATTGTCTATTAGTTTAGCTCAATTATAACCCCCCACAAATCAGTTTCCTTGATGATATAATTTATAATTTTCATTTCTTAATAAATTAAAAAAAGCAAGGTATATTATTACTTGTACCCATGAACGCAGGCTCTCACAGAGGGGCGAGTGTCACTCATGTCACATACTGAAACACCAAACTACCTTCGAACAAAACCTGACCCAGCAGTTGAGCAAGCAGAGCGACAACTTATATCTGAAGTTGGATTACACACAGAGAATGTTTCTAATGCTGTATGTATATTATCAAGGAATTTAATGTAATTTACCATCGTTTGGGGCGGAAAGTGCAAAATTGCAAGTTCACTTTTAATTGATGGAAAAAGAGATTTTCTTTTACTAATAGAAACTGCGAGTACAAATAACTTACATTCAATTAAGCAATGACAATTATCTCTAAATGTAGGTTATTTATTTACGTCTGGTGGTGCAACGACAGTCGTAAAAAGACGGGTGTTCTGTTTCATACACCTCGTGCCCGCTTACAAGTTACCAAGTAGTTAACTTTGTGGAGAATTAAGCTTTGTAGGATTTTTCCGGCTGAAGATTTGGACAACCTTTTAGTGACCACTGGTTTGATACAAACAGCAAGCCTAAATTTACTTCATTTTTAAACCATCCAGCAATCGCAAGTAGCCATGTTCAACAAGCAATGCAACAAAGTGTTGGAAAAAGTGAAGACGGCGCGTGCCAATTGGCGAGCTGACACCGTCACTTCACGAAGCAACCCTCCAACTTTTAATCCCAAAGCCACAGAAGAATTAGTGGCAGCTGCATACTTTGGTTGGTAGTAATTTGACTTCAGATAATTGATGTTATATTTAATTATCAGCATTTTGTCTTGCCTATAAACAAGAACATTTGACCCCTATCAAAAATTATCTTTCAAAAAAACAGTTAATCTCCTATCTCCGTATATGCGGAATTATAATGTAGATTTTTTTAAGTAATTATATATTATATACTAACCATATTTTTTTTCTGGCTTAGCCTACAATTACCTAAAGTTCACACTTATCATATTAAACCTCAAACTCTTATATTTTTAAAGGTCGTGGACTGAAACCTCCTCAGTCTTTGGCTTCCCAATCCCAGATAAACACCAGCACTGGTTAGCACTTAAACTCCTATTACAGCTGTAGCCATGGTCAGGTTTCAACCTCCAGTGTTATGTGTATTCTATACCTGGAAATTAGCCTATCATGTTGCATGTTTATTTTGACAGTGTTTTATAGCCCTCTTTCAAAATAATCTTTTAGCGGTCCATCTGGTGTATAAAAAATATTTTGTGCCAGACACCAGTAATATATAGTAGGGTGGGGGAAGATGGGACACCAGTTCATTCTATTTACTAGCAAACAAAGAACATTCAAAGAATTATAAAACCGTATCCTCACGATTCCCATAGACCGTTGTTAATTGTTTAAAACACGATCAGGATATTTGGATATTCTGTGCTAAAGGTGTCCCATTTTTCCCTACTCTACTATACGTAAAAAACATAAAATATAAAAAATTATCTACAAAGTTACATGCATGGTAACTCATATGTTGACACGAAGTGTATGAACCCATGTTATAACGACTGTCGTTTTCCGGCAACGTGAGAATAAATCAAGTTACATTCTTTATTTATATATTCAACAGTAACATCGTTTGCAGTGAGAGGAACAATGCCGGTTTCTGGGAGGCTCAACACTGGTGTAAGGATGCCAGTGACCAAAAGACCTTGATTTCTAAAAGAAAGTTTCACCTTTATTTTGTTATTGTAGCAAACTGGATTTGAAAACGCTTAGGTTTATATTTAGTCTTACGCAACTGCTATTTACAGCAGTTTTCGGTTTCGTTCGTTTTTGTGAAAAATCACTGCCTTTCTGTATAAATAGCTACCTAAATTTGGTTGTTTATGAAATTACATACGCAACAACAAAAATAGGAAAGAACAGTCATGCGAGAGACACGTTTCGGCACGTAACACCCTGCTTACGTAATTATGGCATATTGTACACGTTACGGAAAATTTTACGTAACTGTATACGGTAATGCCGGGATTCAAAGAGAATTTAATTCGTCAGCGTGACGATGAGAAAAAATCGAAACCACTTTTTCTTCGATGACGTTTCAATGACTCTGCTTTCGAAAGTAAATTTTCTCCTGTCTCAAAGTTTAGATTTCTTATCTTCGGTTAGTTGAGTAACGGTTACATTTGGATAGACACGGAAGTGAACAGTGACTGGAACGGAAGTAAAATCACTTCCGTGCCCTTTCGCGTCATGCTGTCACTTAATCCAGCAAAATATTTTCATTGGCTATAATTTCGCGCCAAAAATTTTCCTAAACGGTCACGTTTTGCTTTTGAGTAATCGCCACGTACTTTCCAGGATCAAAGCCACCATGCAAATGGTTATACCACGTTTGTATCACGGTCTTATCCTTTGACGTTTCCAAAGTTTACGTAAATAGGATTTTAAACTCTGATGCATACCATGCCGTGTTTTCCAAGCCATAAATTTTCCCGTTTGCTCAGAAATGAATATACATGGCGGTCGATAAAAACGTTTTGGGCACTTTACGATAGTGACATATACCTCAAAAAACTAATAGCGAGATTCCCACGCTGCATAAAACACTATCGGGAACTACCGGTCCGTGCAAGACCGTGAGAACTTTTTGTGAGTTGCGATTCGGGAAATTTTTTCCTCAGTAAAACACCTTTTTTGTCGGTGGCCTACCGCTGTACCTGTTACTTGAGCCGGTATGTTCTTCACGATTTTTAACTTATGCGGAGATAAGATCTTCGTGTGTTTTTCAGTGATTGATTTACTGGTACAAAGCATAGTTAGGTGGGAAAAATGGGACACCTTTAGCACATAATATCGAAATTTTTCAATTGTGTTTAAAAAAATTAGCAGCAGTCTATGGGAGTCGCCAGGATACGGTTTTATAATTTTTTGAATGTTCTTTGTTTACTACCAAATGAGACAAGAGAACAAAATAAAAAGTTGTCCCATCTCCCCCCACCATACTGATACCAAAATAACGCACAAAAAAGGTTCCAAAACAGTTGTATTTAACTATCAAACGATCCATACGAATATGCCTCCGTCGGTATTATGTTTTCTTCGTTATCGCGGCTTAAAATTCCATGTTATTTAGTGATTAATTACTGTACATACACGCACCATTATAAGTCGTTAAACCTTTAAAAAATGGCTGCCAGCCAGCGGTATATTCTATACATCTAAATAAGTTGGCCTAATTGTAAAGCCAGTCATACTTTGCCAATATAACCCGTTATAGAACTTATGAAACACCAAAGAAATATGCCGCAGAATTTGCCAAATGAACGGCTTAAGTTGCCCATCACCCCGGGCGTGAATAGCAGACCTACATTATACAATCCTTGTATGAATCTTCAACATAAATTTAAATGCATCGACCGCATTTTATTCCTATATCACTTATTATATTGGAACACATTGTACAGTGGGGCAAGATGGGATATTATTTTAGCACCCAAATCGTGATTTCACCAATTTACAACGCTTTTTTAGAATCGTGAATATTTCTTTCTATTAATTCTGTAATATAGTAAGGTGGGGGGAAGATGGGACATGTTTAGCACATAATATCCAAATATTCTGATCATGTTTAAAACAATTAACAACGGTCTATGAAAGTCGTAGGGATACGGTTTTATATTTATTTGAATCTTCTCTGTTTACTACCAAATGGGACGAGTAAATAGAATAAAAAGGTGTCCCATCTTCCCCCACACTAGCTACTATAATACTTTGTTTTCCACCAAAAAGGGGAGAAAATATAATGAAATCTTTTCCCATCTTACCCTACCCTACTACACATGATTAAACTACTGTGACATGACCCGTGGCTAAATTCGTCAGAAAAAGGCAGCTTATGTTGTTTTGGGGATACAATGTTTGCGCCTTCTGATCAATATGACAGTTATCTGATATTAAAGATATCGTCAACGATTATCCGTGAAGTTATATTCGCGTATTCGTCCAAGCACGATGTTACGCGTGAATTTCAGAACTCACGTTCGCTCACCATATGATAAACGTTCTGGTCTAAAATTATAGCCTTTGACCGAAAGCACTCAGACTTGTGGTTTAAAAACGCACGAAATAAACGTATATTCACTGTGGAACCATGCAATAATCCACACGCTAAATAATCATTATACAACGCAAGTTTACATAAATTTTAGCTTTAAGATGGTCCCCTTTTTAATTGTTTTTTTTTATGTCACTCTTTTTGATAGTTTATAAAGAAAATTTGCAGAATCATATAACCGTATCATCACGACTCCAAAAAATTTCGTTAATGGTCGAAAACTCAATTAAGATATATGGAATATTATGTGCTAACGGTCTCCCATTTTACCCCACAGTACTATTTACACATAGTGAAACTTATACTGGATAGAACTTGCCTGATAACCTTATCAAATTTAAACTTGCACAGTTTCAGCATAGTATATTGAAGTGACTTCAGAATACTACGGTTTCAGTTAGAAGACGCGGCATGTGTAACTTTACCGGCAGCGAGAACGTATCCAACCATAGAACTAAAGTCACCCAGGAGATTAAACTCGTCTCTTATCCCGTATAAGCTGTTTTTCTACTTCCACGCTTTTGGATCGTGTTATGATAATACACTATTCCATATTATTGGACTACCGAAGTGTGTTTTCAACTTTATTGAAAGTGGTATAGCAACATAATTGTCGCGATTAACTTCTTGTGTTGCTTGTTAATTATGTTTAAACCGTTGAATTTAACCTTTGGTGAAATTTGGTGTTTCGGAAAACAATTTTTTGATCTTAACACCTTAGCTCCTATTACACAGGTGTAACCAGCTGTTTTTCCGTGGATAACAGCCGCTTAAAACGCCATGAATGCATTCTTCTGACTGCTTATGTTTTTAAACAAAATTAACAAATATTTCTTGAAATGTTTTAAACTTGAACGTTTAAATTAAAAATCGAAGAATAATCTTTATTCGGCACATGTATAACAGTCGTCTTTTAAACAAGCTGTATTTTTCCATATAAGTCATTAAATAAAGACAACTTTTTGCTGTTTTTCTTCTTGCTCGTGATTTTAACATTCACTATTAATATAAAAGATAATACAAATCATGTTATATAGTTATATTTGACTTTACCTTCATTGGTTTCTATATAAAACCAATTCTTAATGCACTATATATATGGTATTTATAATCTTGCAATACGGATTGGGAGAATTTACAAGCAGAAGATTAAAAATCGTTAATAACGCACTTACATTAACGCGGCACGTGTGACGTTAACTGCATGTATTCCGGGAACCCATCTTACGTCACTGCGGCTTCTCAAAATAGAGAACATATAGCGGGGATAGCAGTGTATAGGACCGGGTCCTAGGATTAAAACCAAGTAATATGCGCCACGCAAACTCGCAATTACTTCGGCTTTTTGTAACCGGACCTGTATCCTACATTTTCGCAGAGGTTAAAACATTTTTTCACCGGTGCACTATCACGTTTGGGACTTCCCCGTTGCGCAACCCGAGATTTGGGTTCGGATAGCTAAAATACATATAAGGCCGCGGCGCAAAATTTTTCTTGAAAGGTCAAATAAAATATTTTGCTTATTACGGGTAGTGTCCTTATTTTCTCACGGTGTATATATGGGTATTGGTCTTAACTGGACCTGGAATGTTTCTTATGTTAGAAAATAGTGGGTATAACTCTGTATCTGAATGTTGCAGGACATACACTTATAAACGTCACACTCTTTATATATAGTAGTGTGGGGAGACGGGAATATCTTTAGCGGCCGATATTTTCGTCGTGGGTATATATAATATTTTTAAGTATAGTATAGGGTGGGGGTATCTAGTATATAGGGTGAATAAAAACAGTATCCTCGTAGTATAGGGTGGGTAAAAACAGTATCCTCACGACTCCTATGGACCGTTGTTAATTGTTTAAAACATCAGGACTGTTGAAAAAAACACTTTACCCAAACTTTTTTACTCAAGTTCTAAAGAACAGCATTCAAAATTAAGCTGTTTATTGCATGTGCAGGTAAAATACCTAACATGCTACATTACCGGTCAATAGCAACTAGGATGGTTGAAAATTGTTAATTTAGAGCAATTATTGTTTGGATTGGAACATAATTAAAATTGATTTATTTTAAAATATGACTCCGACCATATACTATATAAGCTTATATAGGCTTTTGAAAAGGTTCACAAACTGTTTTTATTAAAATGTATATAGGAGTATGGGGAACATGAGACATGAGACATTTTATTTTCTCGTCCCTTTTTGCTAGTAGACAAAGAAAATTCAAACAATTATAAAACCGTATCCTCGCGAACCCCATTATAGACCATTGATAACTGTTTAAAACCATTCGGATATTATGTGCTGAAGGTGTCCCATCTTCCCCACTCTACTATTTATTTTATTCTTTGGCGTAAAAATTCTTTTAATTTATTTGATAATTGTTTTTAATTTTCTCTCGGAATGTCGCGGTAATGAAAAACGTGCATATGCGTGTTGCTGGATATCTGTTAAGTCAGAATATGTTTAAAAATTCCCAAAATTAAGTCCCTCGTTACGAAACCGCGTGTAAATTTCATCTGCGAAACTCTTTACAAACCGTACCTGTATGTCAGAGGATTCTGTTTTGAATCATGGACGGGAAATTTATTGCCAGCGGTAAGTTCGTCCCAACTGATTAAAATTGTGCGGTCTCAGAAATTTCGCAACGCGTGGCATTCATTTTTTTCGTTTTTTTCCCTTTCGTTCGCAAATCTGATAGTAACATTTAAGCCATGCTGTTCGTGTGACGAGAAACGTGCACGAGGTTTATTTTAATCTCGTCATAACATGCAGGTTATCTTTCTGTCTGCTATTTATCGGCGGTTTATTTTTATATAACAGGTTGTTAAGATTTAAATATTAAATTTATTTTCAAAAATAAAATGGACCTCGCCCTTTTCAAAATAGAAAATATATTTTTCTATTAATTAGATCTTATTGTAGGGTGTGGAAATCACGTTATAATCCATTACCGGCGCATTTAATAACATGCAAATATATATCTAGATTTCGGCCCCACGATTAATATTTGTTTTTTAACGTAAACATACAATTTCGTCATTTATCAGATCTATATTTATGCATATGTAAATAAGGTGGGTCATTTAGCCGAACCCAACCCAAAATCCCACAGTAAAAAATGTAAAAAAAACACTCACATTTAAAAATAAACATATTATCGATATGGTATGACGTAGAAAATCCGTGATGAAAATAAACTTTATTGGCATGAACGTAAACACTAACAAACCGGCAACACCTTTTTTATAGATAGAATAAAAATAAGATTTTGCCGATTTGGTTCATTTATGTTTAGATTAATCGTGCCCGCCCAGCAGCCTAACCCGTATGCAAATAAACTGTCTCAAAATTTTAGCTTTTTTAGGAGAAGTTATATTTTCTATCTTAGCCCGAGTTGGGCGGCTTGGTAATCGATCGTTGCGTTTTGTGTGGAATGTCGACTTTGCGGGCGCTTAATTTCTTTTATTTCCTTGACCCTGGGGCGAAGTTACCGCGCGGAGGCACACGCGCGATTATTGCCAACATCTCTCGCCCATAACATCAACCCAGTAAGAGAAGATGGCCATTGGCGGCGCCGGGAAAAAAGGGGGGAAGCAATATATACCAGAGCGCTGCGACCATCCGGTACAGCAACTACTAAACGAAATCTAGACTTAGAAAGCTGCTTACTTTCAATTCAAGAACATCAAAGATGAATAAGTCAAAATTAAGTAGCGTGGGGTTAAAGTTTGGGCTTGTGGTGGTGATTTCCCTTCTTGTGTTAGCTACAAGTGTGGAGTCCCGTAGACGCATGAGTCGAATGCAATTAAAGGAATTTGTTTGTAGAAGATGTTGGAGTAAGCTTTACCATCGATGCTACTACGGTGTCGGACTCTCGAAACGAAGCAGTAAGTTTCGTTTTGAATCTTCCGCAAATAATTGTTCATATTTTTAGTTGGTTGTTTTTGATGCATTATGTTTTTGAATATCAAACGCACAAAATGGTTTTACAACACGGTATGCAAATTTTTCGAGAACAAATCAGTTTTAGGTTTCTTCTCCGAAACGTTGCGGTTTGTATAGAGTTGCTTAGCTAGGGCGTCGCCGAAACCTCCAGCACCGGAAAATGATAAACAAACAACAATTCGACGTGTATGAAGTTCTAGACACAAGCGAACCGAACGTTATGACAATCGAATTATTAATTTCCGTGGGGGCAGGTCGGGGGACGCTTAAGCAGTTTTGGCCTAAACAAAGATCGAAGCGTTATAAAATGACCTTTGCCCTGTATATGGACGCGTCTTGCCCTGAAAAGGTATTAAGATCTCATCTCTGCCAAGATGTCGCTCGGCGAGATACTTAATCTTACATATCGTCCGGAGAGCGATCGGAATCGGTCACAATTACAAAACTAAAAGCAAAATCCGACCTCCGCGACCGGTTTAATGTTTATAATGGACTAAGGTTTTGCAAATTCCAAAAAAAATGGTAAAATGGAGTAAAAAATACAAAAAAAAGATAAATTGAACTCGAGCCAATTTGCTGACAGGACATCAACAAGAGAGCAAACACAGCAAGATTCTTGCAGTGTTTTTCACGTTTATTTCGGCCCACAACAAACACTTCGGCAGCTGCGAATTAAGCGTCGATGTTCGGCTACATAGATTTCTTAATCGAAGGCAAAATTCCGACGTCCGGCCAATAGAACATTACCCATTCCCCGCTCTTGTTGTGCGGTGTATAGGCGCCTTGTGCTTCAGGCATTTGGTCGCGGTTACTTCATGTCGCGTGCTCGACAGTGAAGGAATTGGCACCACCCGGCACATGACATTTCGGAGTGCTGGATCCGCTCCCAACTTTGTCCAGCGATTAATTTCTAACATTAGCATTGGTGGTGTATTAATTACACTAATTCTACACCGGTTCTAATTCGCACACTTCCCGCTAACTAGGTATAGGGTGTCAATCAATTAAATACTTTTTAACACAAAAGATTGCTCGGGGGCTAATAAGGCGAACATAATGGTAACTAGTAAGTTTTAACATACAAACACAAGTGTATTAAATAGTTTGGTGCGACCCATTATAATTACAGTGTCCACTCAAAGTTTGCGAGTTTCAAACACCTCACACATGTAAACCACTTCAGTTGCGTACCGATACTGATTACAAAGCATCACGGCTCTAGTGTGTACCGACCTACATTGAAATAACCGGTCCTTCGCGTGCGAGAAGTTTTAATCGTTAAAACTCTTGGAGTGCACACGGGTTCAAACTATTGTAAATATTCGAAAGATTGAATCAATCGTTTTTGCAACGTAATAAACTCTAATCTTTGGGTAAATCATTAAACACGATTAAAACCCTATAATTTTGATGCAAATACCGATATTGCTTAATTCCGGTTCACGAAGTATTCAATAAACCGATCATTGATGGGGCGTATAATAGTATTTTTATTAAATAAATGTGTAGCCAATACATGTCATGCATATAAATTGTTTTAATATTATGTTGTTTAGTCCTTCATACCCGCATGTCAAATTATTTCTACAAAAAAAATAAATTAAAAAAGGGGAGAAGAATGAAATCAAATACAATTTATATATTAGTTTTAGTGTACTCAAAAGACAAAACTACATAGGGTTTTAAAACACTGGTTTTATAACGTTTTGCCAACTGTATGTCTTGGGGCGCTAAATGATCCATAACTATAGACTTGGTGCAAGTCACGATTTCTCCCTATAACGACTATATGTGTATGTGATGCTTCATTCGTATAAACGGTGTTTGGGTGCAACTTTTTATTCTTGTGTGGCCGGAAAATGACACTCGTCATATAAACACGGGTGTTCTGTTTCATAAACCTCGTACCTGCTTACAAGTTATATATACGTGTAAGACAATACGTCCCATCTTTCCCCATCCCACATATGTAACTTTGTTTGTAATTGTTTTTCTCATAAGCGATGTTTTAAACATTTTTTCGTTACAGTATCAGAATCGGAAGCCAACTATGAGCCCGAAGCAAGCCTCGAACAAACCAGTCTCGTTAGCCAAGAGACCCTGGATTTATTTAACGGGCACCAACGGACCAAAAGATCAGCAGGCCGTGTGAAGCGGTCAGGTAGAAGACGCTACTATCGTTTCCGCATCAATTGCCATATCTGCCAGATCAATTGCTTTAGAAAATGAACCACAAATGAAACGAGATTTGAAACAGAGCAGCGATGAGCCGTTCTATCCTCGTCACGGAGATAGCAATCGCTGGGCAGCAGATTAAAAATCGCATCAGCACCGCTTGACTTCTTTATTAATATGTCCACTGTGAAATTCTTGTTGACTTCGTAAGTTTTCTTTCCAGTCCCGAAACAGAACAATATTTAAGGGTGTATAGTCGGGTGGGGGAAGATGGGACGTGATTTTATTCTTGTTTCTCGTTCAATTTGTTGGTAAACAAAGAATATTTACAGAATTATATAACCGTGAGCCAGCGAGTCTGTAAGAGGGTTGTTCAAAACGATTAGCAATTACGGGATTCGGATGCTAACGGTATCCCATCTTACCCCATATTACTATATATTTTAGGATGTAAATGGACCAATACTTTATGTTCCTTATTATACAGCTTTTAAAACATGCCATACCACCTGTATTATTTGGATAGGAGAGAAATGTTACTAATTAGCCCCATTTATTGCATAATACGTACTTAAATAATAGTTACCGAATTGTTATGGCTTGTTAACGTACTTTACCTGTATGATTTACAGGTTTATAATAAACTGCCAGTTGTATGTTTTGTACATTGAATTGTAACGTTCATTGCTGTTACTGCCGATAAACTTGTCTTTTCTTATTATAACACAACGTTCCGTATTTTCTCTTTAATTTTATTTCAAATCAAAGATATATATAAATAAACAACAAATACATAAACTGGAACCATTTTTGCTTCTGTGAAAGTAAAAACAGAAATAAAAGAAAGAGCCATAGAAATTTTTTAGCTTATTTTAAACCTGAAATTTTTCAGATTTGTTACCAGTGTTTCCAGACCCCATTCTTTCAGTTTTGGCTGCAGTGTTGCCAGCACAGAATCAAAAACCTGTTGCATAAAGTGTGGATCGTATTTGCACTCTTCAGTTTTTAAAAGTTCGCAAATTTCTTCTAAACTTGAGGTACACACTGGTAGCAGAATTAAGCTTTCACAACAGCATTTTACCTGAAGTGAAAACACTTTCTAAAACAATGTTCTCAAAATAAAGCCCGAGGCGCAATAAAAGGTTCATTTTATCATTGTAGTAGAGCATAAGGGGTCAATTTTTTCTCACTGCTAATTTGTCAATGTCGTATTTATTTAGGGAAATAATCAAATAATTAATCAATTTGTTATTAATGTTAACTTGTTTTAGACTGAGGGGCATTTACCCTCAACTTTTAAATCTTAAAAAATCAGTAAAAATACCTAATGCAAAATTTACCGTTTTTTTAATACAATTGTTTAAAACACTAATATTTAGTTTCTAATGAAGAGATTACTTACTATTTTTGATTGTGTAATCTTTTCTTTTAAATCTTTTTGTTTTTTAAGATTTTCGTTTGAAAATTTAAGAATTGTGTCTTGAAAACTGTTTGAAAATTTCCATGGCCATCTCTGTAAAGATAAAGGAGATTGTTTTAAATTAATTTTTTTTATACACAATAAGAAAGTAAGATACAACATGGGCACAAACAGTTTTTTTAACTGATGAAGTATTTTGGCTAAATCCTATGGCTTAACAATTGATGGTTTAAATTGTTAATTCCAAATCTGTAATTTTATATGTGCTAATAAAAAGGAATATGAGAAAGTAAGAGGTAGTGGATAAACTGTTTTTATAACAGATAGAGTATTTGGCTAAATCCTATGGCTTAACAATTGATGGTTTAAACTGCTAATTATAAAATCTGTGATTGGATATGTGTTAATAGTTAGAACAATACTATGAAAAAGTACGAGGTAGTGTTCACTTACTTCATAAAATAAAATGCAAGTTTTGATTGACAGGTTGGGTAAAGAAAATTCAACAGCTGAAATAAAAGCTTCACTGTAGCAATTCAAGGCATGGAAAGTATCTGTGCACTTGAATAAGTCTTGTAGAACAATGTCCCCAAATTGGGTCCCTAGAAGTGGAATTAATGAATCTATTGCAGAAGTCATATCAGCTGATTTTTGCATGGTGGCGCTTGATAAAGCTACAGTGTTGCACGAGGTATATTGGCTTGTGAGAGTGGCAGTGATTCCAGCTACTTTTTCTTGGACCATTTTCGCAAGAGTGTCTTGTGGCAACCTTTAAAAAAAGTCAAAAATATGTCATACCAATACATACACGCATAGGAAGAATACAATTTCTTAAATATACTGCTGGCTATTTAAAGCATTAAACAGAAAATGTCTGACCCAACGGCATATAGGCCACAATAGTAGCAGCATCGAGGTTTGAATCCAGTAACCTTTAATCCAATGCCAGTGCCTAACCACTGAGCTTCATTGACAGTCTATGGCCGATAATTTAGACAACCCATTAGTGACCATTGGGTTAGAGCAATAACCGTTAAGTTTCTTATACAATGGTAGGAAGTATCTGACCTGGTTAAATCTAGCGTTGATAGTATTATAAGTTAGATTTTGATCTTACCCTGATGCTAAACACCCCACTGGTTGTTTAAGAAGATAGTTAACATGCTTCCAGGCCCATGGCGTTGAAATCTTTTCCGTTTCTGTTTTCGGTTTAACTGCTATCATGAAGTGCAGGCATTCATGTAATGTTGATGTGACATGCTTATCCACAAGCAAGTCAGTTCTTACACACAGTACATCAAGAAATTCGGCTGAAAATGCAATACATGTTGCAAAAGTCAATAACATACAGTATATAAATTTATGCCACATATGTGTATACTGTATATGTGTAATGTGTTTAAGGGGCACTAATGAAGAATCCTCCAGTATGTTACAGATTAGGCTGGTGGAAAGTGTTAGAGGTTGCTGGTAGTGGTAGTTAGGAGTTATATATAGGAGTTTAGAAGCTAGGGGTTAGCAAATAAGGCAGGGGGAGGATTATTCACTAGCACCGTTTAATATATTCGATATACGCACAGAATCATACATAAATAAATACATACCCACACTTGGTAAGGTCTTTATAACATCGTCTATGTTTCCGAGATCGCTGAAGCTTTGTTTTACAGCCAGAAGAAATTCTCGCAACGACAGAACATCTTGTATCCAAGTTTTATAATCGCTTTCTTGCTTGATTTTTGTCAACCACACCGCCACAGTTTGTTCTGTTACTTTCATGTGCTTTCAGAGCCTCATTGCAAGTGGAAAATAGTTTTAATATCGACATATATAACCGAATGTTTTGCAAGTTTGCAGCAGTTCTTTTTATGAACACTCGCTTGATATCTCTTGTGAAATGGAAAACAGTTTGTTTTAATGTAAAAATGTATTAAAGTAATGTGAAAATGTCACTTCAGTTTACATACATGCAATATATGCATTAGAAATATATATTAAACATTGGGGAGCGCGCGAAAAATGAAATGACTTTGGTCTCATTCGTTTTAGTTACAGTTTACTAGGTTCATAGAAATCGTATATTTTCTCCCAAACTAGAAAAGTTTAGAAGGATCGTCGTTTGTTCGTTGTTTTGGCAAGAAACTGCGCACTTTTAAGTTAGCACACCATTGATATAATAAAAAAGTGTTTTTGTAGTGCAAATTTTGGGTTACTTTTTAATGTGTATATCGTTTCATTGCCGCTATGATTTATTATTCCATAAACTAAACTGCAAATTCTTTGACCATTAGTTCGACGTATTAGAGTTCATACAAGTACTGTACTTGTATATGTTGAAATTGAAAGTTCCAAATGGCGACGGAAGTTTTTTCGAATCCCATGGCTCCGGATGTAGATGATGCAGGATCTCAAGATCAGCCTCTCACTAATGCTGATTTCCGGAAGTTTCTTACGACCCCGAGACGTTCTGATGGAAAGGGGTCCGGAGAAAAAACGAAAAGAGGGTTTGCCGTTCCGAAGGAATATTCCGCCGCGAACGAATCAGCAGCGGAGCAAAGGAGGAAAAAGAAGAGTTTTTATGCAAAGCTGAAGAAACAAGAAATGGAGAGACAAGCGGAGCTTGATAAGAAATACAGAGATAGATCTAAAGAGAGAAGGGAGGGGACTGGTGACTATAATGATGTTGAACTTCTTAGCACTACTGCGGATTACAGAGCTGTTGGTCCTAATGCTCCCAGTGATCGGACGACTGCGGAAAAACGTAGACAAGTCATCCAGGAGTCCAAGTTCTTAGGAGGAGACATGGCGCATACTCATCTTGTGAAAGGGCTTGATTATGCCCTGTTGCAGAAGGTAAGAGCGGAGATATCTACCAAGGAGATGGAGGAAGAGGAATTGGATACCATTCTGGAGAAAGGAGAAGAAGAAGAGGAAGAAGAGGAAAACACTGAGAGCACAGGGAACTTTGACGAGATCAATAACAAAATGGCGAAGAATGTATTCCGGACATTGTTCCAGACAAAGTTGCCTCAGCGAAATGAGACGTTTTTACCAGGAAGAATGGCGTATGTGTTCGAATTAGAAGATGATTACGCAGAATCTGATATCCCGACGACTTTGATTCGGAGTAAAGCAGATTGCCCGAATTTGGAAGTGCACACTACCCTGTCCACTAATGATATTGTCATAAATAAGCTGACTCAGATTTTAGCTTACCTGCGTCAAGGGCCTAAAGATAAACATCGCAAGAAAAAGGAAAAGAAATTAAAGCTGGAGGAGAAAGCTGTTAAATCATCAGATGCAAATCTCAACATATATGACGATGCAGGAGAATATGTTCCTTCATTGAAAAAATCATCAAAACGAAAGCGCGACGGTGTTGGCCCATACTTTGAAAAACCAAAACCAGATGAAAGCTTAGACACTCTCAAAGCTGCAGCTGATTCCTCTATAAAGGAGTTGGTGAAAAATATCTCCGAAAAACAAGCGGTGGAAAAGAACAAAAAGGCTGAACAAGAAGTTAAGAATAAACACAAAGGAAATGCTCTCGTTGGAAGCAGCAAAGCCAGTGTGCCTGACAGTTATGCAGAGTGTTATCCATCGACACAGTTCAATATTGCTGGGCTGGGCGAGGATAGCGATGATGAAGCAGACTACTCGAAAATGGACAATGGGCACAAGAAGGGGCCTGTTGGAAGGTGGGACTTTGACACACAAGAAGAATACAGCAGCTACATGTCCAAGAAGGAAGCCATGCCTAAAGCTGCGTTCCAGTACGGCATAAAAATGTCGGGGGGGCGCAAGACTAGAAGAACAAGGGAGCAAAACGAGAAACAAAAACTTAATCGTGAGCTGCAACAAATACAGCAGATTATCACCAAGAGGAAAGGAGGTCCTTCAAGCAGTGGGGATTACAAGAAACCGAAATATTAAAAATATTGTTGTTTATCCAGTTGCTGGAATTTTTAGTCTTTTGAAAATCAAAATCTGCATTAACAGATTACAGTTATTGTACGCTAAAACACTTTGGATATAAAGTATAGATTTCAACATAAATTGCCCTTTTCTGCATACAGTAAATTGTTATAACATGCTTAATACAGACAGTTACATTACATGGGTATAGTGCATGTTTCTAGCAATATTTACGCAACAGTAAATCGTAATGTTGATTATAAATTGTAATAATTGTTGTTTACAATTGGTTTTCATATCAATAGTGCTCATTTTTTCTTTGTTTACCATTCTTTTCCTGTGTCGTTGCAGATTTTAGGGCTTTTTGCAACATAAACTGACTGATTTTTCGGACCGTTTCAGGCACCTTTGATCTGAAAGTCTTGAACAATGGCAACAACTGATGTGATTCAAGTCACGAACATAGCACCAACTGCAACACTGGAACAAATCCATACTCTATTTGATCACCTCGGGACATTTGTGGAGTTTGAACTTTTTCCAAGAAACCCGTAAGTCATCGTTTTGTTATGCTGTTTAACTTAAATTTGCCTAGTGAACCCTTTGCAATTATTTTAATATTTGGCAGCCCATAAAGATAAAAGAATGCTAAAGAAAAAATGCAATACATCAAACGCAAATTAAAACTTACTGGTACAGATAATATAGGTAATTCTTAAAAACATGTTAAAGATCTTATTTGAAATTAAACTCTTTTTAAATTTAATCCAAACTTTGTCAAAAGCATCCTTACAGTGTGTACAATATAACTTGTACATTTTTGTTAGAGATCCTAATAGATAATTCAAACCAAGCACTGAAAAACTTACAGACAAAATTAAAAAACCTATTAAACAGTAAACACTCTTTTCAATGTTATTTAAAATTAAGTTTTTTTTCCATAGGGACCCGAACAACCCAGGCACAAAGGTAGCGTTTATAAAATATGCTGATCCTTCATCTGTTGGAGTGGCCCAGCATCTAACCAGCACCGTTTTTATTGACCGAGCCCTTATTTGTGTTCCATATACCGATGGTAAGCACCATGAAGGCTTAATTGAGACATTTTTTAAATAAAGTGTTTTTATATTTGCTATATTAGGTACTAGGTAGGGGCTATAAATATGTTTGTTTTATGTGTAAACAGAATCGTCGCCGGCTCAAGAAAAGTGTTAGCTCTTCAAGTGAAGTTATATATATGCCGTCACCTTCGTATGCCTATGGTGTAAATCAAATCCATTGTATATATATAAGAAGTGGCTTGTTAACACTTTCCTGTTGTATGCTTTACAGGTCCTTAGACTCTCCATTCCTTAGCCATGCTGGCCTTATTGCTGTATTCACATACACACAACATAAACTATATAGTCTATAAATTATAGTTCAGTTCTTAGTTTATATAACTTAAAATCTCCCCCAAAAAATGTTTTGACTAAAAAAGTAGTGCACTTAAAACTTAACCTATGTATATATATGTGAAATAAAATACTTCTCTTTTTTAAATTTAGTTTATATATATATATATATAAATAGGCTGTAATGTGTACTTACATTTTAAGAGGTGCTCACATTGTGTTTTTCTGTTTTTGTGCATTGTTATTCAGCCGGAATCAAAGCCAGCCTATCTTCTTTATTCTTCCATCGTTGCGCAGAATGTTGGACACCCACAACGACTTTTTATATTTTTTCACCAAAAATAAATAAAAAACCCTCTTGTTTTTGTTTCTCTCTGTGTTATACAGATTGAGGCAAGACGTGGAAGTCACTGCTCTGCTTACGAGCTCATGTTTTGTTTAACTATTTGATGCACAAGTTATATAAAACCCGGTACTTTAAACAGTGTATACTTATACCTATTCAACTCCATACACCGCCAAGTGATGTATTTAACTAAAAAAGTGATTAAATTTACCCATGATTTGTAACAACTATGTGGCAAATGTAAGTTTATGATTCCATAAACGTTTGTTGATTCTTGTTTACGTTTCAGGTATCATTCCAAATGAAACCGTCGCCATGCAGTTTGCAACACCAGCTACTGCGTTGATACAGGTTAATATTTTTATAACTTCAAATAGGCAACTGTAATAAATTTCTTGTATCTTACCCTGTTGGCATCGTTAGTTTAAAATCTGTTTAAATAAAAGACTGATGATGCCATTCAACCGAAATATATATCTTTTGTTATACAATTTACTGGACTGGATTTTTTGTGTGTTATGTGTTTCATAGCATTTAAAGTTTAGGAGTAGGTTTATAAAGAAGTTAAAACTAAGCCAAGCTGTGGAAATTGGAATACTAAACATTTAATATAAGTGAACATTATTTTACCTTGCAGGCTGGAGGTGTAATTGATCAAACCAAACTGGATGAAATAAAAAGAACGATTTATGTTGGAAATTTGGACTCCAAGGTGTGTATGACAGAAGTTATGTGTCAAAATCTCTTTGTCACCTATGTAAAATTTGTACCACTTCTTACATGTAGGAATCTATGTAGGGAATTCGGACTTAAATGTGTATGCCACAATGACAGAAATCTTGTATCAAATCTTATTATGTTACCTTTATGCATATGTGTAATATTAGAGATGCCTGCGGCTCTGTGGGATACATTTGTTTTAGCTTCCCAGTTTTAGGCCCAAAACAGCTCCACCTTGGTGTTATGTTTCTATGCAAACAAGCATAGCCAAAGTATATGCATTCACCACATTAATCAACAAGGCTCCCTATGTTTGACTACTATGAGTGTAACTGCTTGTGTAACTGCTTTAACAATGTCACCCAACCTAAATTTCACTTAAATTAAAAAGCTTGATAAATGTGGTGTGAACACTTATTTTGCCACCTATGCAATCAATTAGTGCTATTTCTTGCAACTTTAAATCACACTTATAACGACAAACTTGTAATCTTCACTGTTCCCGCTACAGCAAGCAACAGCAGATCAGTTGATGACGTTCTTTGGGACTTGTGGAGAAGTTAAGTTCGTAAGGATGGCAGGAGATGAAACTCAACCTACAAGATTCGCATTTATAGAGTTTGCGAAAATAGAGCATGTTGATAGCGCTATGAAACTCAATGGAACTCTTTTCGGGGACAGAGCATTGAAGTAAATAGATGAGTTTTAAAACTAAAAAAATAGGCTATAGATTAAATAATTTAGTTGCAATGAATTTGATTTCATCAACAGTTGATGAATTTTACTTCATTATTTTTTCGGAATAAAATCAGAGTTAAATAAAAACTTATAATTTAGTTATACCATTTATTTTTCAGAATAAATCACTCAAACAACGCAATAGTAAAGCCTGCTGTAAAACCTGTGAATGACACTGCTACAAAGGAAATTGATGAAGCTATGAAGAGAGTTAGGGAGGCTCAGTCTCTCATATCTCGCGCTTTGGACCCAGAGAAATCACGTAAGTGTTTTAGTTATAATAATTTTATCTTTGATTTGTATTTAAATTACGATAATAAACATTTAAAGGTAGGATATATAAAATAAAGAGAAAGAATAAAGTGACAAACTGATAGTCGTTTAAACAGGCTTACAATTAATGTATGTAAATTATTTTTGTAAAAACTTGTTATTTGCTATGTTTTTTTAAATGTAAAACATTTTTAAATTTTTTTTTAAAGAAAAACGTAATAAAAAAAATATGTATTTACCTTTTAATAACAAGAAGTTTTTAATGTAAAATATAATATATTTGTGAAGGTCGTCGCAGCAGGAGCAGGTCAAGGTCACGACATCGTCATCGAAGAAAATCAAGAAGCAGAGATCGATCCAGACGCAGAAGGTCAAGGTCAAAATCCAGAGGTCGCAGTCGAAGATCACGATCAAGGTCACGCAAGTAAGTTTTGTAAGATATTAGGTTTTTGAAATGTTGCTATTTTATTCCATTCTATGTGGGTGAGGTCCTACAGTGGGTTACTTGGGAGCATGTCAGGTTACTAAGGTTCATGTGGGGTTACTAAATGCCAGAATTTGCTCATTACCTCAAAAATGAGCGTTAGTGAATTTTTAATTTTTTGGGGTTTAATTGAAAGGTTTTTGTATGAATTCATTCGTTGTATTTTCCAGGAGAAGCCATCGTAGTCGTAGTAGAAGTAGAGATCATAAAAAGAGAAAATCACGTTCCAGGTCTCGGAAAAGATCCAGATCAAGATCACACAGTAAAAAGTAAGATAATGAACTAAATGATAATTGTGACTTATTTTCCCCCCGTGGTGAAGCAATGACAGTGTTATAACATGGCCCATGGGTGTTCTGTTTTTTACACCTCATTTCCACTTTAATACACGATATGTAAATTTGTAGATGAATGATGATTTTTTAAAGTTATTTTAAATTTTTTATCTTTAATTTATAGCTGACAATTTAGGCAACCCATAATGGACCACTGGTTTGGATCAATTGTATCAAATATTATGTGGCTTATTCATTAATAATTGTCAAAGAATCCAATTGTTTGTATTTTAACATGATTTTTGTCAGATCCAGCAGACATCGTCGGGACAGAAAGCGCGACCACAAAGACCGTGATAAAGATAAGAAGAAAAGCAAAGGTGGAGATGATAAAGAAGAAGGCAAGACAAATGGCGCCGATAAAGAAGCTACAGAGAATGTTGCTCCAGTGCAACAAAATGGGGAAGTTGCAGCGGCTACTTGAAAAAGAATTTCAAATCCTTGTTTTCAAACTAAATACGTAGCATGCAAAGTGCAAAAAGTTCAGAACTGCCATGTCATCTGTTTTCAAACGCAAGCATAAGTTACAATAGTTCTGCGATATCAGTATAAATAGGAACTTTTACAACAGTAATAATGAAAACTACGCTTGTAAATCTTATACTGTAAATTCATTTATTTGTTTGTATTTTTAAAGCTGTTTGGATGGAGAGTTACTCACGGAAGTACCATTGTTTAAAACGAAAATCCTGAAGCGCTTTGTTTGGATCGGCATTATTTTAGGTTAAAATATTCATAGGGAAACGGTCATTCTGTTTTAAACTTGTCGTATTAATTTGAAGTGATGTTATTAACACGAAAACGACTCGCACTAAACGCGCACATATTTTGGGTCTTTTTGGTCGTTTCGGCCAAAACACGTGCGAGGCCAAAACATCCTGTCTGAGAGAAAGAAGTAAGTTTTGCTATTTAAAGGGACCCCTATACTAGTAGTCTTAAACTAAATGTATGTTAATTGAGTGGTCAGTTCGTTTACGGAGAAAGCTACAATACAGATGAGGGACAACGAGAATAATTATTCATCAACCAAAGGTATTAAACAGTTAAGTTTATTTTCCTTTTTTAGTTTCTCGTTTTTTCTATAGGCAAGGGGGGAGGATTCCTCTCTAGCACCGGTTATTAATATGTATAGACATGGCGCCCTCTGCGCCATGTGTATAGAGACTATTATAGTAGTAAATAAGTTCGAGATTTGTTAATTTTCCGAGCCTGACCGGCAGCGTTTTTTTCGTGTTACGACGACAGATTGCCGTGTCATGCAAGGATAAATAAGTTACATTCACTTGATTCACTCATCTTTATTAATAGTAGTTCATCCTCGTTTTTGAACTCATTTCTACACAGCTGCATGTTTGTTTTATAATAGGTTGGGTGCAATGTACTGTATGTAGAGTAAGGTACTTCCACTGCCTGTATATTTATAAAACTAAATATGTCGAAAAATCGCCCTGAAAGTCGTGCTCCACCGGATATATTTTACGATCAAAAAGAGGCCCAGAAATACACCAGCAATTCACGGATGATTGATATTCAAACTGAGATGTCTGAAAGAGCAATTGAGCTTCTTAATCTTCCTGAAGATACACCTTGTATGCTCCTGGATGTTGGATGTGGATCTGGACTTAGCGGGGAATGCTTAACAGAACAGGGACATATCTGGATTGGGATGGACATAAGTTCAGCTATGTTGGATGTTGCAAGAGAAAGAGAGGTGGAGGGAGACGTGGTGCTAAGCGATGCTGGGCAAGGTGTTTCTTTTCGGCCCGGTACATTTGATGGCGTGATCAGTATATCTGCATTGCAATGGTTATGCAATGCTGATAAGAAGTACCACAACCCAGTTAAGAGACTTTACAAATTCTTTTCCACCTTATATGCTGCGATGAAACA
Organism: Ciona robusta; assembly: GCF_009617815.1. NCBI lineage: Eukaryota > Metazoa > Chordata > Ascidiacea > Phlebobranchia > Cionidae > Ciona > Ciona robusta. Next base: position 6,847,256 of record NC_143242.1, on the reverse strand, counting down.
TGGGAGCAGAGCTGTATTTCAGGTAGTTTTTTTAATCTTCGCTATCGTAATTAAACAAACGTGTATATTGTGTTGTTTATTTGCGTACAATTGTGTAAAATGTAAATTAAAACTATCTTTGATTAATTATTTACAGATTCTTTTTAAGACTTTACTGTAAGATATAATTCGTTTCAAGTCTGTACCATACAACAGTGCAAATTAAAACCCCCATTGATATATTAGTCATAGAACCTTTTCAAACTATTTCTGTAAGATATAATCTCTATCTATATATAAGCCTGTATCATACAACTCTTATATTATTTTTCCTTCACCAGTTATACCCTGAAAGCCCACAGCAGTTGGAGCTTATTACGACCCAAGCAATTCGCTCTGGGTTTGGCGGAGGTGTGGTGGTGGATTTCCCCAACAGTACAAAGGCAAAGAAGATTTTTCTCTGTTTATTTTGTGGAGTTGCATCGCCTACTCTTCCCAAGGCTCTTGGGACAGAAGAAGAGGCAACAAAGAAAAGACAAATTAAATATGTTAAAGAGAGAGAGCAACGTGGTTCAGATAAACGAAACAAAAGTATCAAAAAATCAAGAGATTGGATTATTGAGAAAAAGGAAAGAAGAAAACGTCAAGGGAAAGAAGTTTCAATTAATACGAAGTATACTGGGCGAAAACGAAAGCCAAGATTTTGATCTCGCGTTGTTTGGAATAAATATAGGAGGCTATTGTGCCTAATATGCTCTGTGTGAAATATAAAACATAAACAGTGTAGTATGGTAGGTAGGTAATTGCAATCCCTTTAATGAGTGCATGCCTCAGATGCCTGGTATATGTATATTCACAAATCACAATATTCACTATGTCCATTTAGTTCGATATAATGGCATTGTAGACATGCAATAATTTAAGGGACCCGGTAATTGTTAAACTGTAACCACACATACACACTCATGAAGTATAGGTTTTTGCAACTATTTAGATCATAAGATATAAAGTTTAACTTTGTTTGTGCGAAAGTGTTTGCCCAACTTTTGAAGCATTGGTTCTGTTTAAAAAAGTGCTGATAAAATTTCCAACTTTACACAGTTTATCCAAATCCACTCCAGTTTGCAGCCCCATTCCATTCATCATGTAAATTACATCTTCAGTTGCCACATTTCCTGATGCTCCTTTTGCATAAGGACACCCACCCAGTCCAGCAACTGAAGAATCAAATGCTGTGACTCCCATTTCCAACCCTGTCAGTATGTTAGCCAGAGCTTGACCATACGTATCATGACAGTGCAGTGCAATAATTTGATTTGAAATTGAGTTTAACAGTTCCGACAATAAGACCTTCATTGAGCCAGGTGTACCAACACCAATAGTGTCTCCAAGAGAGACTTCATAACAACCCATGTCAACCATCTGCTCAGCAACATCGATGACAGAGCTTGGTTTGATATTTCCTTCATACGGGCAACCGAGCACGCATGACACATACCCGCGCACCAGCACATTATTATCCTTGGCCGCTTGTACCACAGGTCTGAATCTTTCCAAGCTCTCTTGTATTGAGCAATTTATATTCTTCTGACTGAATGATTCAGACGCCGCCCCAAAAACCGCTACTTCATCAACTTCTGAAGCAAAAGCTGCTTCGAAACCTTTTATATTTGGTGTCAATGCTGAATACTTAACTCCTGGTTTACGCTGTATTTGATGCATTACCTCTACATGATCTTTCATCTGTGGAACCCATTTAGGTGAGACAAAGCTGGTAGCTTCAATGAATTGCAGGTTGCACTCTGAAAGCTGGTTAATAAGTTCCACTTTAGTTTCAGTGGGAACCAATTTCTTTTCATTTTGTAAACCATCTCTAGGTCCTACTTCAACAATTTTTATGAAGTCTGAAAACTTTCTTGTTGCCATGTTTAATCTAGCAACATAGTTGCATGATTTAAGAACACCTAACATATTGGATTTTCTGTAAAGCACAAATTAACATTTTGGAAAACATTTCTTTGAATTTATTAAATTTTTAGTTCAGGGTTCTGCAGCTATGTAGTAACATGAAACACAGGTTTTATTTAACATTAACACACATCGACAAACATGATTTGCAACAGTTTATTCCAAAAACAGACAATATTTAATGAAGTTTTATTGCAAGAACATTAGTACTACAGAACTTTAAACACGATATGTTGTACTACACCAAAATTGCGAGAACTTTTCTATTTTATTATATATATGATGTGAATGTTGGATTATTCATAAACCCATTCAGCTTCACAGCTCTTGTAGTTGTTGAGTTCATCTGGTTTAAACCAAAGAGCAATTTCTTTGTTTGCTGATTCTACAGCATCAGATCCATGGCAAATATTGCGACCAACATGGATGCAGAAATCTCCTCTAATGGTTCCTGGCGCGGAATCAGCTGGGTTTGTAGCACCAAGCATCACTCTTCCAGTTTTTACAACATCTTGTCCCTCCCATACCATAGCAACGACTGGGCCAGAGGCCATGTACTTAACAAGCCCTGGGAAAAACTTCTTAGTTGCAAGATCAGCGTAGTGGAGCTTAAGATGGTCTTCTGTTGCAGTGATCATTTTAAGAGCTACAAGCTTGAACCCTTTTTCTTCAAATCGTTGGATAATTTTTCCAACAAGACCACGTTGTACACCATCGGGTTTTACGGCAATAAAGGTGCGTTCCATTTTGTTAAATTGGGGATTAATTTGAGATAATTTTACTAAATTAAATAACTGAAACAAAGAATTAAATTTAGATAAACTAAAATGTTCATATATATAAACCTATTTACCTATAATTACGCAGTGGTTTGAAAACGCACACACCTATTATAACTTCCAAATGTTTCGTTGGTCGATTTATATAGCGGTAACGACCAATGAAAATGAACATACTGTAGCTTTATCCGTTTGCAATCGATTTTTTTCCATTAATCCGGCATTATACTTCCATCAAAAGTGATGAACCTGCTGCAGCCAACGACCCCTACCTCTGCTCAATGCTAATGAAAAGACAATCCAACTGTCGCTAAATCATTTTTTCTCCAGACAGAAATTGACAAACACGTGGCAGTTCTTTCGCAACCTTTTTCGTCTACTTACCTACTTATCGGGGTGACTGTGCATTTGGCGGGACATGCGAGCGCTTATCCCCGCATCGCTCATTTCGTAAACCACGACCTTCTGCGTCAAATGGGAATATTAAATTTCCCCAATCTCAAGGTCACCGTTACAAACGCTGTTATCAGCGGGCATCAGAGACGGTATATAAACACGGTGTCTCTACGAACTATGACGGCCACAAGGTATATATATATAATTCATTTTACATTATAACCGTGTTGTAACGACTGTCGTTTCCCAGCACTCGATGATAAAGTTACATTCGTTCATTAATTCCAAATCGTATTGGATTTACGACTGGTATGCACATTATTATCGATTTATCGACTACGAGCATACTGCGAATTCTGGGCATGACATCGATTGTCTTATATACTCAAAGAACATAGATAATTGTTCTGTTTTTTTATTTTTGGTTTACTGACATTGCTGCTTAGTTTTAGATTTGGATACCTTGTGCTAAACTTATGGCAAGTTGTCCCTTCTTTATTTTAACATAGGATTACAGAATTGTATTATCAAATGTGAATCACTTTAATGCACAAGACACAACCATACATATAAAATGTTTATTTGCATCAATTAGGACTTTAAACAACATATGTCAAGTTATATAAGTGGTGAATTCACAGCCGAGTTTGCATACAAAGACTGCAACAATCAATGTAGTCAAATATGACATGATTGTGCCAAATTGATCTAAAACACTTGGTCTAGAAATTGAAATATGAAGTGGAATTTTACATCATCTGAGCTTGCTGTCTGATCTTATTTGTTACAGTTCTTGAGACGCAGTTCCATGCATCAATGTAGCGGTCTACACACTTTGAAAGGCATTTCTGTAAAAGACAAACTAAGAGGTTATGATCTATGTGTTATTATAAAACGTCTAATATGGCAACCCAGTGACCAGTCAGTGATTTGAGCAAACCATTAGTGACCAGTCAGTTGAGAGTAATTACCGCACACACGCATGCTTATGCCTAGCAGTAAGCAAGCCATAAAGGTTCTACTCTCTCCAGTAAAACTGCATTCACTTTAAACACCAAAGTCTCTGGTATGTGGGTACGTGTACGAGTGTACCACATTATAAGCAATATTCAGTTGCAATACACACAACACCCACTGACACTTTACAGATGCCCTGGTTAAACCACTGGTATACATTTGTACATAACAGTATGGGGGGAAATTCCCTAGCCCCATTATATATATGGTGATAAAAACATAGAATCGACAAATACAACCAGACACTTTAATCTTGTATTCTAAGCCACAAAAGATGAAGAACCACAAAACCTGTTGCGAGCCATCCAAGCTTGATCCTGGATTATTGATGCACATTTTAAAACACTTGTCATTGATGGTCTGAAAAAAAGTAATTTAAGCAGATATGCATATTATGACAAACATATATGAGGCAAATAAGTGTAAATTTCAGTCAGAAAAAATAGAAATAGAGTCTACTTTATTTGACCAATACTAACCAATAAACCAAACTTCGATCATATACGTATATATGGGTGTAAATAATATAAATGAAAAATTGTGTGCCAAATACCTGAACCAGCATTTCTTGTTGTTGTAATGCAGCTTGTAAATGAAGAACTTTAATTGTTTCTCCGATTGTTTCACTATTTACGGTCGGCGAGCCTGAGCCAGATCCAAAAGATGAATAACCGTCCATATTTAGAATAATTAATAATGTGATCACACCCCTGTTACAGTTAATAAACGGTATATTACTGAAATTGTTTAAATTTACAACAGTTGCACAACAATTTCAAAGTTTTGTTTAAGTTTTGGATCCGCACACATGCCCGTATAGAAATAACATAAAATCAGTTTAATGTGATCTTTATGTCTCAGATTTCGCGGGAAAATTGCTATGGTATAAGTTTGCATACAATATACGGAAAAGTTTAATATGTTACCCTGAACGTAATAATTTATTCTTAAAGCGTTTAACAAGACTGTGTTAAGTTCTTTTATGTGGCTGAATACAGAACCACAATGCAAGCGTTTTTAAAGGGTGGAGCGTCTTCAAGTAAAGGAGCTTCAACGTCGAAAGCACAATTGCAAAAGCAGGAAGAAGCGTTGGCGAGTAAGCCATGGGTTGAGAAATAGTAAGTGCTATAAATAGTTTTCAGTGCTGTATTTTTCTTTTGTCGTGTGTCTATGTATTTTGGGGGATAGTGTCATTTACAAGTGTACACAAAAACCAACGTATGTGTATGAATACTCCATACTTCATTACTCAAGTACATTCGTGATATACTACTCTTATATAATAATGTATCAATGTTGAATAAAATTAAAGGTCCAATAGTGTAATACAAGCGATAAATCAGAATAGATTGTAAACCAATATTTTCTTTGTTTTTAGTCGTCCAAAATGTGTAGATGACGTTGCACACCAAGATGAAGTGGTTGCCGTGCTGAGGAAGTCACTCACTGGTGCTGATGTAAGTATAAATATAATAGGGTGGGGGAGATGGGACACCTTTAGCACACAATATTCAAATATCCTGATCGAGTTTTAAACAGTTACCAACGGTTTATGGGAGTGGTGAAGATACAGTTTTATAATTCTTTAAACGTCTTTTGTTTACTACCGAATGGGACGAGAAAATTAAATGAAAAGGTGTCCCATTTTCCCACACTCTTCTATATATTAAAATTGCCATATGCTATGCTTAACATTTGGTGCAAAGTGCCCAGTGCCAAACCTATATCAACCTGTTTTATATTGCATTTTTTACCTCTTTTTATTTGAGTGTGTATGTTAGAATTTTTCTTTAGTTTTATACTCATGTATAATATATAATATATATGTTATTGTCATTATATTTCAGCTTCCGAACCTTTTGTTCTATGGACCACCAGGAACTGGAAAAACTTCAACAATTTTAGCTCTTTCTCGTGAATTGTTTGGTTTTCAACTAATGAAAGGTTTGAGATTACTTGCGAATTTAAAAAAGTGTTTTCCAAACTATCTTTTCTGTTAAAAACTTATAAGCCCAATATGACTTACATGCCCACACACTTTTTTTGCTCTTACCCAGAGTAATAAAAAACACAGAGTAGTCCAACTGTTTAAACATGCATTTCCCAATAACTTCTCAGTACTGAGATATTTTGCATTAAATTTGTCTTTTACGTAACAATGGGTTGGTCTACTTAATATTTCTATGGCTCTGCTCTTACCTTACCAAACCTAGTTGGGCCTTTTTAAATTTCACATGAGTTGTAATGTAGCTTGTGGCCAAGTGCTACTGTGTCCTTTTTTCCTTATAACCAAATTTCAACCTTTTTCTAGAACGAGTTCTTGAGTTAAATTCATCAGATGAACGAGGAATTAATGTAATTCGTGAAAAAGTGAAAAATTTTGCACAGCTTACTGCCAATTCACTGAGAGAAGAGTAAGTAGTAATAAATTAAATCTAGGGGTGTATGACAATGACATCATAAACGCCAAACCTGGGGTGGCAGGGTAGGCTACGCCAATATTTCTGCACTGTAATAATTAGTAATCATTAAAACCAAATTTGTTGAATAGAATGCACATCTAACTATTCCTTCATTTTTAAATCTTTTGCGCCCATGAATGACATGGTATTGCATTTGCATCCACTATAGAAAGTGAAGCATATAAAAATAAACATGTATTAGTATTGGCCTTATTGGAATATTTGGGATACTAAAATATATAATGTTGCCTTGTTTTAAAAGTTGGGGTGGCATGACGCATTGCTTTTATCTCTGCATATATTCTGAAGTGTACCCCTTTTTCCTCCTATTTTTAATCTAATACGTATATGCTAGATAGCATTTCTAATTCTCTTTGATTCCAGTGGAAAGAAATGTCCCCCCTACAAGATAATCATCCTGGATGAAGCAGATTCGATGACGAAAGCTGCTCAGGAAGCTCTTCGAAGAACGATGGAAAAATCATCAAAAACTACAAGATTTTGTCTCATTTGTAACTATGTAACCAGGTGGGAATATTTAACGAACTTCAAATTTATGTACTTTACAATGTAAAATTTACAGATGATAAAAGTTTTTAAATGTTTCAGTGCTATTTGCACTCAATTTTTGTTTAAATTTTGGGACTGCAGCTCAGTAGGTAGTTATATCAAATCTTAACTAAAGGGCAAGGGATTCAAGGTGTAATTTTCCACTGTATCTTGTATCTGTTCTTGGGTAAGATACTTAACGGTTATTGCTCCAAACGGAGGGTCTCATACTCTCTTATGTATTGTCCGAATTGTTAGCCATGGTTTACAAAAAAATCACAAAATAATCATATATAAAGTTACATACATGGTGTCTCTTAAACAGGCATAAGGTGTGTAATCAAACACTCTTGTTATAATAACTACCATTACCCCACTTCTCAAGGAATAATATGTGTCATTCACCCATTTATTCATTTCAATGCAGGATAATTCCCCCCATTATATCCCGATGCTCACAATTTCGCTTCAAGTCGTTATCAACTGAAGATCAGAAGAAGAGGTTGTGGATGGTTTGTGAGAAGGAAGGAGTCAAAATATCTCAAGATGTAAGACTTAGTGCATATCGTAAACTTGATTTTATGTAGCGCATCTCATTATTGGTATAAAATAATTTTTGTGAAGCAATGTGACATACATCGATACATGGGGTAATGGGCCAAATCTGGAAACTTGATTTATTGTTCTGCTATTTCTCCTACCAGGCATAATGTTAAATAGTTTTTTTGGCTTATCGGGCATGATGATGAGAAACACTGATAAAGTGAACAAAATTAACATTTTTTATATTCCTACCAGATAAACTGAAAAATATAGTCTTGATTAAATATACTTCTCATTTTAAGTAAAAATATTTAGCTTTTGAATTTTTAGATTCTGTTTTGGAAAACAATATTTCGCATATGTTTTACTCTATCAACTTTAATTTTGTGTGTTTATCTTAACTCATCAAGTTTAATTAAAAAGACCAAAAGGTTTGCCTTGACTTGTTATATTTAATTAAATAGTTTAATGTATTTTTGCATTTAAAGTTTGACATTCTAATATAAAACATACAAAGTAGATGATAATATTAACCTTTTAACAGGCAATGTCGTGTCTGGTGAAATGTTCAGAAGGTGATCTTCGTAAAGCGATGACTTATCTACAAACTGCTCATAGATTAAAAGGAGCGGAGGGGATTGATGAAAAAGATGTGTTAGAAATAACTGGGGTAAGAAAGATGGTACGCTTGCCTAAATCATAGAACCAATAGTGTGCCACACTGCGGAACCTCATCCACGCTGTTATATAGGGGATTTTTACATTGGACCGTGGTGTTTTTTACCTTGAGCTAGTCATTGCTCTAACCCAGCCAAATCATTTACAAAGTTACATTTGTAGTAACTTTATAAACCAGCACTAGGTGTTAAAAAAGATAACTGTGTTATGGCAACTGTCATTGTGTTGCCAGGCGAGAAAAATTAATGCCTTTTTCTATTTGGTATTTTTTAAACAAGTTTTTGAGTTTTGTCACTTTTGTATTTTTTTCCTATTTTTAGGTTGTTCCAGATGATATTATAAAGTCTTTGATTCGAAGCTGTGCCTCCAACTCTCATGATAAAGTGCAAGAAAGTGTTGATGACATTATTTCTGAAGGACACTCCGGTATAACATCATATACTTGGTATTTTCTATGCAAATGTTTTTAATATTTTTTTACAGCGGCGAAAATAATTTCACAACTGCATGATGAAGTTCTTACCATGAGTTCTCTGAACGACCTGCAGAAAAGTGTTGTGATGGAAAAAATAGCTGTAAGTTTCATTTTAAATATCATTGCATGACTATCTGTTTATTTACACTTTAAATATAAAACATTTTCCCACAAAATTAATTATACATTGTATCTAAATTGTCAGCCATACTGTACAAAAAAATAATCGCCCACAAAATTACATTAGAAGTTGTAACTTGTAAGCAGGCACAAGGTGTATGAAATAATACCCCAATGTTGAATGACTAAATGAAGACATTTGTTTTAAATTATTGATTGTAACTTGATGCTTATGTATCATCATGGGCAACAACAAGGTTTTATACACTTCGTGCAAATACGAGTTACCATGTATGTAACTTAGAAGATGATTATTTTTTTGTTATGTGTGGCTGACAATTTAGACTACGCATAATACCACTGGGTTGGAGCAATTGCCATTAAGTGTCCTGCCCAAGGACACATACGCCCACAATGGTAGCAGAGAGGAGCATAAACTAAATATCTCTGGGCTGGCTTGCTATCCACTGTGCCACAACGCAGGTATAAGTATAAATATAATTCATATTATTTTACAGATTGTGGATAAATGCCTTAGCGATGGTGCTGACGAATACTTACAGCTCATGGCGCTTGCCACAACCTTGCAACGACAAATCGCATTATGATGTTTCACTCTTTAAAAAGTTGTTTTTTACTTTTCTAACTTCGCAACAGCTTGCAATGTCACTTTGCTTGGCACTGCATAAAGGTCTACTTGAAAAGAATTCAGACGTGAAAATCTTAGTTTTAAAGCCGTATTGCTATTAAGTGCTAAATAGCGCATATTTTCTTTGTTTTTCGCTTGAAATTTTCATTCCACTTGCTCAAATCACTACCCCAGTTTGTAACATGTGAAAGAGACACAAACACAAAAAGTTCCAGTAAAATGTGACTGACGTCTCATTCGGTAAAGTTTGCTATTGTAAAGTGATCAAATAATTATAAATCAACACCGATGCTCGCGAACTTCAGCCTTTTCAGGAAGTTTCCTACAGTTTGTTTTTCTATGCAAATATCGTAAACCTTTTAAACCAGGTACATTATTGTTCTTAACATATAGCAATGTGGGGTAAGACGGGATGCCTTTAACACGCAATATCATGATCGTGTTTTAAACAATTAACAACGGCCTATGGGAGTCCTAAGGATACGGTTTATAATTCTTTGAATGCTCTCTGATTACTACCCAATGGGACGAGAAATAAGAATAAAAAAGGTGTCCCATCTTTTCCCACTCTACTATGTATGACGAGAAGCAGGCTTAACGTTGTAGGCAGGGAAAATGGACCTTTATTAGGCAAAGTAAGATATCCACTATGTTATTCTTCTATAATTTGACAGATTGATAATCGATGTACCAATATATACCGAATGGTCCGCCAAAGTCTTTGGTGTATGCATACACACGTTTGACCTGTTATTCGTTAAGGCAGAGATGAGGCTATATATCAAGTCTCTCTGCTTATATAATGCGATTTACGTTCACGGTTAATATTTAGCGAACAGTTGAATAATAGGTTGTCCTTAAACAAACATTCGGAGAAGTTTTCCTGCAGCAAACAGTGTGCTAGTTACAGATTAATCTCATGCAGTTTCACAAAGAAATCAACCTGTAAGCTAGAATGTTGTGTAATAACAGGAAAGGTATAGTAATGTAATGTTAAAATCGCGTTTTATAAGATCAGTGCAATTATAAGTAGGGCTATCGGTAGACTGTTAAAACCTGGACCCTTAACCTGCTCGTTCTATATTTTCTTGTCCCAATTGGTAGTAAACAAAGAATATTCAAAAATTATAAAATCGTATAGCCTACTTAAGACTCCCATAGACCGTTATAGTTGTTTAAAGATCAGGATATTTGGATATTATGTGCTAAAGGTGTCCCATCTTTTCACACGCTACCGCATAGAACTGCTCTAGTGTATATAGACCTATGGTATAGTAGCCTACGCTTACAACTGCACCCTATAAAATATTGAACTACATAATAGTCGTTTTAAGTGTTGGGGTATTATAGTTTACGTAAGTCAGTTGTGTACTATGGTCTTAATAAGGTTTATAAACGGACAGGGTATATGCCAATTCTAACTATCTTGACATAAGGTTAGTTCGGAACGTATGTAACAGAATTTCAGTGTCAATTTTTCTCTCATAACTTTTCAAGCAGGACAAAGGCAGTGTCGTGTAAGAATTGTATAGTTTTTGGTATCTTTTTCATGGATCGTGGACGGAAGCCTTTCGTGGCCGCATTATTCGCAGGTGCCTTGGCCTTGATCCTTGCTGTAATTGGAATAGCTACTCCAGAATGGACTGTCGCCCGTGGAAATAAAATAGGTCTATGGACATTAACTGACGAAAACGGAGTCTCGCATTCGTGGGCTGACCATTCTTATACCGAAGGTATATGTAAAGTAGGTAGGGGGGAAGATGGGACACCTTTTTAATCCGTTTTCTCGTCCGATTTGGTGGTAAACACAGATAATTTAAAGATTTATAAAACCGTACCCTCACGACTCTCGTAGACCGTCCTTAATTATTAAAAAACGATTAGGATATTTGGATGTTATGTGATAAAAGTGTCCCGTCTTCTCCCACCCTATACTAAAAAGCTGCATGCTGTTATAGGGCGAGTAGTGGAGCAGTTGGGGCCATACATAGATATGTAACCCTAGTTTAGCTATTGCACCAAAGTTAATGGTCACTACTTTGTTTGGTAGTTAAATTATCCATAGAGTTACAGACGTCGTAACTCATAAGCAGGCACGAGGTGTGTGAAACAAAACAATCGTGTTACATTAACTGCCCTTGCGTCGCTACAGATAAATAATTACATTTAATCATTAAAAAGTGCACATTATTAAAAACACATTCTGTTGAATCTAACATAACCTAAACACTTGCGCAGAGTTCTTCTACGCAACTTGGTTCATGGCAGTCCGTGGCATGATGATGGCTGGTGTAATTATCGGTTCCCTTGGTCTTTTATTCAATGTTTTTGTTGTCGCGAAAAGATTCCAAACGACTTCCTATGGCAACATCCTGCTTTCGTACTATTGCTTAGCATGTAAGTGGTATAGCTGCATGAGCTTAATCCGATTGTTGTATTTTTTTGGTTTAATCCATGGTAAATCCAAGAAAATACCAGGTGTATAGGCTATGAAACATGACACTCGGAAACGTTTGATGACGTTGGCACTTTAGTACGCGAAGGTAAAAAGTCTCATTGGATGTGCAAAAGATTACGACCCTTTTTGGTACACCACAGATGCTGTTTTTTTTGTTATTTTGTCTATGCATAGCAAATAATTTGGTCAACCCAATAGTGACCACTGGGTTGGAGAAATTGTTTATTATTATATTTTCTCAGTTGCTTGCTTGATCGTCTCCGTGTGCGTGTACAGTGCACTGATTTGCCAACCAGTCAACAGTTCAGGTGTAATCATTGATAACAACGCAGCGGCTGTGGAATTTGTGTACAGTGCCGGCTACGGCTATTCCATATGGCTTACCTGGCTGGGAGCTGGCATTTTCTTACCTGCTGCAGGTTTAGCCTACGAAGGCAGTCATCAAGACGCACTAGGAAAAAATCTTCTAATTGCAGAATAAGAAGACTGTAGGCAATTGTATGAAAAATAATAAGTTGCATGTCAGTTGTAATTCCATCATTTTTAAGATTTCCTATCTTGTTATTGCTGTATAAAAATGAGCATGATTAAATACGTGAATTGTAGCCTGTCTAATTGTTTCGCTTTTTCTCGAATAAAAAACAAATTGAACACGTATTACTTTGTTCTTGAAACACACTGTATGTTTCCCTGTGTTATTACGACTCTAGTCGCCTGTCACTCCAGGACATATAATTTACATTCTTTCTTACATAGTGTGGTGGGGGAAGATGAGACACTTTAAGCACATAATATCCAAATATCCTGATCGTATTTTAAACAAGTGACAACGGCCTATGAGAGTCGTAAGGATACAGTGTTATAACTCTTTGAATGTTCTTTGCTTACTACCAAATGGGACGAGAAAATAGAATGATAAGGTGTCTTATCTTCCCCCACCCTACTGTATTATGGACATGAGAAATATATCGCTGAAAGTTTTTACGACACCCTTAACTTTAATCCGTACAGCGAGTTGGGAGGATATACAGTGTTTAATGAGGTGGCAATGCTGGAAACCCCCATTATTTCAAGTCAAGGACTTTCCGGCAATGGGGCAAAGGTAGCGCTAACAGCAGATGACATTGTTGCTTTTATTACAGCCATCTGTTAGAATCGCTGCTTGAGGTATAATCCAGATATAAAACGTTGTAGCAACGTCTACACCATTGCGAGAAAGAGAGGGCTGGCATAAAATTAACCAGAACATAATGGAAAATCAATCGATATGACAGGATAAACACAGATTTGTAACAGTCTTTCCATGCATTATTTGTGCATAGCATAGTTTATAGAAGTATTGGGAATAAATAAATGTAGATAAGCCTAACTTCGGTTAGGGATATTTCCCGCTGTGTGTTGTTTAAACATTCAGAACTCGTAGTTTACGATAAGGAACACCCACACAGAATAATCGCCAGCTACATAAAAGTCAATAATTGCTCCCAGAGCTGCTATGTAATACGTGTACATCCGAATTACTTATGCAATCGACATTCAGTCATTTTTAAACTCGTGACTTGTTATAAACTAGAAACTAATTAGTATATGTAAGATTTGTCCAGTCAGTAGATTTGTAGTTTGTAAATCTTTTTAGTTTTACGTGTACATTAGGCTACCAATTGCTTATTTGATCATTTTAAACGAGCAATCAGTTTATCTAATTGTTTTGCACTATTTTAGTGCCGTTACAACCAGTTAAACTTCTACTGAGTTTCACACAGTCGCCAAAAAACGCACGGGGTCGAAAAAGTTCATGACCGCAAAACTCCTCGTGAGGGAGCCATTGCGATGACGTCATTTGTTCGGAAGTACGATTGTAATCATTTCTTGAAGTTCGCGTAGAAAGAAGTCAGTCGAATTTCAAGCGTGTATTTCTTTGTATAGTTTTCCAGAAGGAATTTACTGTCAGGATAAATTAAATATGTCTCTTAACGAGTTCTGTTAGAGTTTATGTTTTTTTTTTATTTACAGAACTTAATTTTACAAGTAAAATTCGAAAAAAATGCGGTTTTACCGTTTAAAGTAATTTTCATTAATATCTGAAGGGAAATTTTCGGAAAACGAAACGAAAATGCCGCATTCATCGGCAACAGTTCAAGTCCAGATGTTGGACCATTCTGTTCACACATATGATGTTAAAGTGAGATAAAAATATTTTATTTTTATTATTCTAATTTACTGAATATGTGTTTTACATTAAGTTTATACTTTATACTTAGTGCTTTTATTATCTCGACCATTTTCTGTTTAAGTTTTTCAAGAACTATTTATAAAAGTGTATATATATTGAAATTCAATCTTTTTATACCTATATAGGCTATATATAATTTACTTCTTCAAATACAGACATCTTTCTAAACTTAATAAGTTGCAATTTTTCCTATAAATTTGTTTTTTTAAATGTGTTAAAAATTTGTAACATCTAATTTAGTTTTTCCAATGTGCTCTGGATTTTTTATGGTAGCAGAAGGCTTAATGACTATGTAAGAATCAGACACGGCAATAAAGATTAGCTACTGGGTTATTCAGGCCACAGGATCTTGTTTACACTGCATGCGTTAAATAAATTTTCATTATGCTTACCCTGCACTTACAATGCAGCGTCATGCATTGCTTTAATTGCTTTAAACTGGTAACTGCATTATATACAGTCGGCTATTAAAACTCCCATTTTTCAATGCCATCAAATTCTTTCTTGTATAATTGTATTATCTTAGTAGTTTTTTGTTATTCATGTTTTAGTTAATTAGTAATCCAGAATCCTATACATGTCCCATAGTTTAAAGTTCATGTTTTGACATATGGATAAACTAGCTACAGATTAGTTAAAGTCTATTGCATTTCTGTGCTATAGTACAGTACTATCACCAGTCACCAAAAATACAAACTCTATTATACATGTTATTTAGTGGACATCATATTTATATCCATGGCTTTGTGGTGTGATAGACTTATAATATATATTTTAACTGTTGCTGGCAGTATTTTTGAATAGCTAATGCTCTTTTATTGGCTTTTTTCTGTGCTTTAGCCATTCAAAAACATTTACGTTTTTATTTCTTACTTCCCAGCCAACATTGGGTGACAGTGAATTAGTTTTACAATCGCGAATCACCAATTTTGGTGTCAGGTTTAACGTCATAAAATATTAATTGAATCTAAAGTCATTGTCTATATGCGTGTGATGTATTTTGTGACCTTTTTGGGCAGGTACTATGCCTTGAAGCATATTTAATTGTCAGTTTTAGGAAAAGGTCTGTAATCTTTAATAATAAGATTGTTTGTAGTTTTATTTTGTAGTTTGACAGTCTTGTTGTGTATGATAATATAACTATGTCTAGATAACTACATAGCACTAGAAGGAAATATTAAACAATTTGAAGCAAAGTAAAATACAGCTAAATAAACTTTACATTTTGTAGTTCACCCCTTTGTATAACCACATAGATACATAATGCTTGCTGTAAGAAACTCCCTATTTATATGACACTTACTTTGACAGTGTTTATTTATGATACTGATGAGTGCTGACAATAGAATACCCTGGTGTGCTACTGCTGGTTTGCACAAGCCAATCTTGTATAGGGCAGTATGCCTTTGTGTTCATATACACTATACAGAGTTATTTAACTAGTGTTGTATGTACATTTTACCCAATGTTGCTGCCTTGTATAGATAACTTGCTGTTTTGAGTGTTGGTCAGAATCAAGTTCCCTTTGTTTAATTTTTATTAAATTTGTTTTGTAGTTTTAGTGTTTTTTTTGTTAAAAATGTAATCCTATTTTATCTTTTTCTAAATATGTTCCAGTGACTTTCCCACCAGACCAATGAAAAAGTGAGTTCCAACTGATTACCAATATGGCCAGTAAAGGAAATCCTGACCAACAGTAATCGTAATCGCCATTGTCCATTCACAAAGCGATAACACATTTGACGTATGCAACTCGCACCTTCCTAATGCTTCAAACGTTCACTACCCGCGCGACCCCTTTCCAATGGTGACGGTTAATCAACGGCGCTAACTTACGTATCCGGCTTTGTTTGTGACGTCACTTTTATCATTGTTTCGCGCCCCTGTAATAAAGCAGCGCGGGTCCAGGGCTGTGAGATTAGATGTCCGAGATTTGTGTTTATATAACCGAGTTTTGGAGCGAACAAAACGAGGTGGGACAGAGAGGGCCTTTCACAAAACCAAGATTGCGTAATTCTAAACCGCCAGCACTACCCGCACGCTCTAAATCCAGCCAGCTGCAACGCAGCACTTAAAACTACTGGAACCGCTGATGACTGTTATTACTACTTTGTCTTGATTACTGGCCGTGGTTATAAAACCACTACAGTCCACACAGCGCATTCCAATCCGCTTGCCGATACACTGCTTCGTAATTGTCCTTCGGTTTCCTAATGGCATTGAACCCGACGGCCGCACAACTTTATCTTCGTGAGAATACACCAGATGCGTTTCCCCAGCTGCAAGCGCAATGTCTTCTTTAAATAACTTATTCTCATAGGAAAAAAATCGGCTATTTTGCGTTTACAAAGTTAAAATGGGGTATTTTGGTAATCAACAACAAAAACTTTAATACGACTACATTTCCTACTTCTATTAACGGTATTTTGAACTATGCAGTATCTGCAGTTTGATTTTCTGTAATCTACATCGATTTCTTCAAATTAAAGACTGCCGACGGTATTTTACAACCGCCACGTCACATCTTACTTTCAAGATAATCACCTGCACTCGAAACTGTCACTCTCCGTCAAAATATCAAACGAAAAGTGACGCAAAGAGCAAACTAGTTGGCCGCATTTTAAAGTCGTGCCTGAAACGAGTTACCGCCGTGGTATATATTGCAAACCACATTTCATGTTTGAAACCAAAACATCCAAATTAAAAGCAGTCGTGACATGTTTGAATTACCATCTAAAGAAGAGGCGCATCAGAGTTTTAGTTGTTCATATAATTGTCCAGAATTAGCAGTAAATTTAAACACAATGCATGTGCAAAATCGTCTCAACGACTTATTACATTGCATAGAGGTTGATGTAAAAGAGCAAAATTTACGACCGAGTGCGTCCTACTGCTGCGTCAGTTTGCCGTCCTACTGTGCGACCTCATTTTAATCGACACTTCAAGCTTAGCAACTGAGAGGGCAATTTGCCTACCCACTTGTATGGCGCTACTAGTTTAATAAGCCAGCGTTAATTGATGTCGACCCAATTGCCCGTACATCGCAATTGTCTCAGTGTAAATACGCATAGCTAAGACCTTTACTCCTTTTTATCATTTTTGCCACTTAAATAATGATGCCAATACAAGAGCGCGTATCATTTTTACGAGACATCATAAAATGATGTCACTTTTGTACAAATAACGTAGTAAGCTCCCTTCGCATACCACAGCAGTGAAACTTTTATGTTTTCACATTCTCACCCACTAGTACAGCGTCGGTCGATAGGAATCACATTTTGATCGATAAAATAATGGCGATTAAAACTCTGTTTCGCGCTGTTGAAGCGCTCAAATAAACCATTTCCTAAATTCAATTAAACCGATTTAGTCAATGTCAAGGGATTGTGACTTTCGAAAGCTGCAGTATATACAACAAAAATAGACCGTAAGACGTCTTGACTGCTTCTCCAATGCGCTGCTGAAATAGCTACATCCCCTGGGACCGAGTTATGGTTTGCAAGCTTGCCAAGATTCTCAAACACCTCGATTAAAATAGTTTCCCACCGGCCGTTATTTGCCGACGTGTATTGGTGAATACCAGACGCTGTGTTAAATATTTCCAACCATTGTCCCTTTGCCGCCATTTTGATATACGCCCCGTAATTTCGATTTCAATGACGTAATTATTCTCCATTCATAGCAAACCGCACGTGGAAATTGGGCTTACAAAATCTATCCCTTTTCTTTTCTCCCGTTTTGGCGTCCATATTATTACTTCTACCGTGGAAAGGTATAGAGTTTGGTGCAATATATTCCTGTTGCACCCGCTACGTTATTTAAAGCCGTCCTCGCCTTCTGTGCAATGAACCATGACCGCTTTTGTTCGGATTTGGGCTTAATTTAAACCAAGCGCGGGTGACGACATTGTCCCGAAGTCGCTCTCTTTTCACTTGTCAGCCATCGGCAGCGTCGACATTCAAACTCACGATCTCGGTTTAAGAAATTTTCACGCAACTGACTGTAAAGCAGCACCGGCTATATCCCTCGATCAATATAATGTACGACCACTTCAGTGCCTTTACGGACGTGTACTTTTGCTCTTTAAAGCCGCTCTGTCAATTTAATGTGTTTTAACCGCGAAGCGTTTCACCGTGAAGAGGAGCTTAGTGTTGCCAATCAAAAAACCACGCGTGATCGATCTTATCGATCCGTCATTACTGGGAAGCACTGCTCCGTCGCGTGATCTCGTATTTCGCCCGATCGCTGTTGAATCACGGTGCCGTTTGTGACGTAACAGAGCTGTCTTCGTCTCGAATTCGTCAGCGTTTACAATCGCCACTGAGCACAGCGTGTGCATTTGTTTTACCGATCCACCGCCTTTGTCTGAACAGCAAGAGAAACAGCTCGTTTGTATTGGCCAAGCTGTGGCATATTTCACGCGCGCCGAATTCATTTGTAACGTTTACACAATAGTTCTACTACCATATTTCCACACTATAAATTGGATTGTATATATATATCTATTGTGTATTTACTAAACTTATGAATTGGCTCTTGTCGTTAAGTTGTCATTAAGACTTACTTTTTGACATGAGCTTTACATATTTAAGTTTATGTAATACATATTAAATAACATCTTTTAGTAATGTTTCCACAGTAATGTAAAAATTAATAAATTCTTTAAATTTTAATAACAGAAAACTTGTTTACACTGGGAAATGGTAGAAAATAGTAGTGTCACTTCTCACACACCAGTGTAAAACAGCGATCTATTTTTAATCAATTTCTCTCACATGTTCCTATATCTCTTGCCAGTTACAATTGATTGTTAGTTTGAATCTGTTCAAGTATTTCCTGTCTGTTGCTCTTCTGCACTCTAATGGGAAATGATCACTTCTAACAACATCCTGTTTTAATTCCCACCTTCCTACATACATAACTGTGTGGTTAATTGTAGATGCCAACTGCTAGCATGCAGGGATTACATTCATTTTATAACCACAAACTTATTTTGACCCATAGCTTAATTTTAATGTGATATTATGATTAATTGTGGCTTGTAGCACAGCTATTATTAAACTCCTAATATAATGTCTGGTATATAACTGGCATTTGATTTTTGTTCTACCATTTTTAGCTGTAATACTATTTTTGTTTTAGATTGTTTTTAAGTTTATATTTATTATATTTAAACTATGAATTTGTATCATATATAATTATATAATAATTTAAAAACAATATACATTTTGCAAAGTGAGCAAAACTATCTTTATAACAGGTTGTTTTTTAAATGAATAATATTCAAACATTATACCTTTTGCAAAGTGAGTAAGCCTTTTTTAGTGAGTGGTTTTTGACTATTAAAAAAAATTAAGTGATTGTCATTACTCATTGGTAGGCCTCTCTAATAATAGTTTGTTTTTATTTAGATAATCTAAGTGATTGTTTCCACAGGTTAAAAGCTACGGTAACATGCTCCTACAGTCAGTAATGAAGGATATCAATTTACTGGAATCCGATTACTTTGGCATCCAATACACAGACAGGCAAGGAAACAGAGTCTTTCTGGATCCACTTAAGAAAATCAAAAGCCAAATTACAAGTACGGATAAATTGCATGTTACGCGATGACTGTTTATAAAGTAATGGTTCAATTTAGTTGCATCAATATTTTTTTAAGGTGGACAATTTGTTAGATCAATTTAATAGTTTTACTTTATTGATAACTAGAAAAAAACTAATAAAGTATCTATTTATTAATAATTCTTTAATGAATACATTCTGATAGATTAGTTCTAATTTTGCTTACTTTATTGATAACTAGAAAAAACTAATAAAGTATCTATTTATCAATAAATCTTTAATGAATACATTCTGATAGATTAGTTCTAACTTTGCATGATAAATGGATAGGCCTATACAGAACTATAATATTCATACTTATTAACTTGTGTATAATCTGCTAGGTGTTTCTATTGTCTAAGGGAGACATTGTAGAAAGCTTAGAGAGTCATTGGACTTTTGCATACCAGTCACAATGCGCTTATATAGGCTATTTTTCTTTTGCAATCTGTTCTAACCATTCATTATTAATCCCTTTGCTTGTAAAGTACTGGTGTATTATATGTACCTAAAGATTTTTTATATAAAAGTTTATGGCAAGCAGTGAACCAAAATTTACGAGCAACTGTTGGTTTAAGCTTGTGTAATACTAATATAAACAGCCAGTATCCAGTTTCTGTGTGAAACACTTTTGTCTCACCATATGCTGCCACTGTAAAACTGAAATTTCACATGGAAATTACTTCACACTGACTTTTATGACAGGCTGAAAGAATTTTGTTCGTTTGGTTGCATTCTTGTGTTCCATTTAATTGCTTGCTGTATCAGAAACTTTCAGTTGACAAAAAAATGCCTTTTTAGCATACTTCCTTAAATCCCCAAAATGAATTCAATATTGCTTTTAATTGAGGAAATGGGTAAAATAAAGACTAATGAGTTAAAATTAGATCTATATTCTGGTCTGTAGACATTTTGCTCATGGGACCTTACCCATGTAGAATTAAATTTCTTTCAATTTAAAATGTTGAAAGCAATAATATTTCTACAGACACATTTTAGCGATTTTACCTTAATATAGAATCTCACCCATGTAAAATATAAATCCTTTTTTTCAATTTAATATTTAAAAACCTTGCCCATGTAAAATGGGATGTTTTCAATTCAAACTTTAACCATTATATCCCTACAGTACAGACACATTTAGCCTCTAGGATCTCACCAATTTTAAATAAAATTTCTTTTATTTTGAAACTTTACCTATAATATCCTACAGACATCAGCAATGTGGTTCTACACTTCGTGGTCAAGTTTTTCCCACCAGACCCCGGTCAACTACAAGAGGAATATACCCGCTACTTGTTTGCTTTACAAGTTAAGCAGGATATTGTTGATGGCCTGCTACCTTGTAATGAGAACACATTGGTGGTCATGGCTTCATACATAGCCCAATGTAAGGGTTTTGTCTATTGCTTTTTTTACCAATACATTACAGATTAAGCTGGTGGAAAGTGTTCGAGGTTGGTAGTTAAGGGTTATAGGGGTTATATAGAGGGAGGATTCTTCACGCAAGACTTGTTTATTTCTTTTTCAGCACTAGTGAAGAATCCTTTGATTTGTTATAGATTAGTGTTGGAGGTTGGTAGTTAGGGGGAGGGACTAGTGGTTATAGGGTTTGGGGTTTAGAGGTTGGTGGTTAGGTTCGGCAGTTAGCAGATAATGTAGTGTGAGGATTTTTCACTAGCACCGTTTTTCAAATACTGTACATTGTTTCTATGTTGTGTACTTTGTTATTAGTGAATATCGAAAGAACAAGTTTAATAATTTATAGCAGTTAATCCCAATCTGCCAATAATTGAATCCATTGTCTCACAGCTGAGTTCGGAGATTGGAATTCATTCGATTGTTCCGACTTATCCTACTTACGAGATCTTAAGCTCTTACCCCCACTAGTGGACATGAACGAGCATGATTTGCTCGTCAAAGTTTCCGAAAATCATAAAATTCGAACGTAAGAAAAAGTATTTCATTTTTACAAAGTTGCCTATATGTTATATATATAATATATATTGTTTTTGTTAGGATTTAAAAAATGTGTTATTTTTGTTAAGATTTGCGAAATTTTGGCACCTTAAGCCAAACAACAAACAAGGGTATAATTTTTTTTTCAAGGCTACTTTTTTGCTAATCTGTAATATGTGTAAAAATAGCAATTTAGTATTGTTGTGAAACAAGCGACTTAGCAAAATAGCAAATTTCAACTCTTTTTCATGAATTTTACCTAACCATATCCTGTCTAATTCAGTGGTGAAACGAAAGCAGACTCCGACTACCACCTTCTAGACATTGTTCGTCGCCTTGAACAATATGGACTAAGGCTGCTACCGGCGAAAGACCAGGAAAACACCGACATTAAGCTTGCAGTGGCGCATATGGGGGTCGTGGTGTTTAGGGTGAGTCTAGTTAATTTAATATTTTTTTAGTTTTTTTTTAAAGTGAATTTATTTTTTTTGTGTGTGAAGTGTAAAATATACCTTGTAAAAATATGTAAAATCATCATTTTGAAGTGTGCTGTAATGGGTTTTTATTTGGGTTTTACTAGTATATATGTATACATAATACATTTAGCTTTTAAATGTATGACATAGTAATAGTATTTTAAAGACAGCGATCATTTTTTTAATATTTTACTTTCAGGGCAATTCCAAAATCAACACGTTTAACTGGGCGCGAATCCGAAAACTTAGCTTTAAGAAAAAACGATTCCTGATCAAACTAAGAACTGAAACCAGCGTTGACGTAAGTCTTTGTATTGTAATGGCGTCTTGTTACA
This sequence comes from Ciona robusta, assembly GCF_009617815.1. Classification (NCBI taxonomy): domain Eukaryota; kingdom Metazoa; phylum Chordata; class Ascidiacea; order Phlebobranchia; family Cionidae; genus Ciona; species Ciona robusta. Next base: position 6,824,576 of record NC_143242.1, on the reverse strand, counting down.
AATTAAGTCTCCATAATGCTGTGTAAATGTGAAACAAAGACAAAACTTGTATTTTTAATAATGAATGGGATATTTAATACTATACAATCATAAAAGTCGGACATTTTATACATACGTAACAGTCAAATATTATATACGTACATATAAATAGTGGTCAGACATTTTTTAACATGTTTTTTTTAGTTTTTTTTTATATAGGTGTTCAAAGTATGTTTTAATTCTATTTTAATAAATTAGGCAAAATAAAGTATTTCTATTTCCAATTACGCATTGCTGTTTTATGCAGCATAAAATTTATACTGTTGTGTTTAGGTATTAATTTATTTTGTCGAATTTGTAATGTGTTTTAAATCTGTAAAATATGATAAAATTTTTTTTTTTTAAATTGGGTTCTCCATATATGGTATTTATACTTAAATATATATTTTTTTCAAAGTGCCATTGGGTGAATTAAAGCCATTACAGGTTGCAGTTTAGAGTTAGTTATGAAGCTTAAATTCCTAAACCCTAAGTGTATATCCCTAACTACCGGCAATGCCTAACTTAACACCTTTGTTATCACCGCTAATATTTGCAGAGCTCACTTGTTACTGAATAACTTGTGGGTTTCTGTCTGGTAGCATGGTACAAGCATATTACAATCTTTGGATTTATACACACTCATAGGCGTCGAAACATTAAGCATTCAGACGAAAACTGGGGTGGCGAGATTGCAGTTACGTTTTAGGTTATGACGTCATACGATACGTAACTTTCTAGAAACCGCATTTTTACTGACGCGAGCCTGCGATGGCCCGTACGAAGGTATTACAATTCGGCTAAACAAACAATAACCCGGTTAAACAGGCGATGTTACTGCATCCCTAACGTAAGCGTGCTTCAAAATGAAGTAAACAAGCGCATACGATTTGCGTATTTTATAAAAAAAACCATTCGCGATTACGGTCGACGATTGAATCTCCAGTGGTTACGCTTTAACTTCTGGCTAGATTTATGTTACTGTTAATTAAACGTACGCCCACCAACGTAACTGTTACATCACAAGCTGTATTGTGATGTCATCCATTACCGTAAGGTCAGATGTTAAGAAATACCAACTTGGGGCGATACATTACGTCAAAAATAGCATTGTGATGCAATCCATTATCGTGACTTTCGTATTGCGTAATTCCAACCCTTGATGTTACAATCATAATTGTGGTAGAAATAAAAATCGTAGGATATTGCGCAAGCCTGCACCTGTAAGTTTGACCATCTTTTAATACGTCACAACCGCTACTGTAACGTTTAGAATTAACGTGCTGCGTAACGCGTAATACTAAAGTTAAACCGTAACCAATGCATGCTATAAGATCGTATAAAAGGCATTCGCTTACTCCCGTTTCAACATTAATTCGACGAATTTAACCAGATTTCTAGCGAATCCACGTAAAAAATGCAAATACTTTTTAATAGCTATTATGACGAAAACAATAAACGTGTAAATTGTAACTATGTTGAAAAATATCGATGTATTATTGAATTGCTGTTGTGTCGCATATATTTGGCATGTCATTCCTTACTTTACGTAGAAATAAACGCATAGGCCGTGGCTTTCTCCTAATGCGAGCAGATCGTGCTCACAAAGCATTCTCTCGTTTTCTGAAAAGAAACAGGATAGAGCGTGCTCCATGCGAACGCGTGCTCATAACCGTTCTCTCGTTTCTAAAAAAGAAACAGGCGAGAGCGTAAAGAGTGCTTCATGCGAACGCTTGCTCATAAAGCTTTCTCTCATTTTTATAAAAGAAACAGACTAGAGAGCGCTCTCTGCGAACGCGTGCTCTGATTTACGTTTACTGATAATATTAGTGTTTTTTACGCTGTACTTGGAAAAAATACAAGCATTGCCTAACGAAAACCGGGGTGGCCATACGTATTTCGCCACCCCACGTTCTGCTTCCGGGGTGGCACCGCCACCCCGGCACCCCGGGATTTGACGCCTATGTACACACTTACAAAGTAACATACATAGTAACTCGTAAGCTGGCACGGGGTGTGTGAACACCAGTGTTATAACGAATGTAATTTTCCAGCAACGTGAGGATAAAACAAGTTACATTCGTTCATTTATATTATAGAAAAATGGTCAAAATGTTGGAGATATCCTAGTTTTCGTTATGGCTTCACGAGACACTTGTAAAAACTTCTGGCGTCACTGTATCGAGTATCATGCATTCTTCCGACTCGAAATTCACCCAGACCCAGCCCCAAAACCAAAGATAATCAAGAGAGGATCTACGTTTAGATATAGGTGTGTTATGTTGTGGGTATCACTATAGGAATTGCTATAATGTATTAACTTAAATATTAGGCGTACTCTTGTTAGTCCAAGTTTGTATAACCTTGAACACTTATCCTTGCCTGGCTGTTACATCACAGCCAGAAACTTTATATTACTCACATATGAAATTATAAAAAAAATTGACTTTATTCCCTCTACCATTAATACCCAAGCACATTTTCCCATACAATCTGACAATTTTTTCCTGCCTAAAATTTACTGAAAGTACTATGTTAAATATAGCTTTATAAAAATGCTACCGAATCAGAACTAACCATATTTTCCTATACAACTGCAAATATGAATATGTTTTTCTATACAACCTTATAATTGACCATATTTTTTAAAAATATTCCTAGATATGACCATATTTTCCTGTACAATCATTTGAATATGCATCCCTATACAATTATATTACTGACCATATTTTCGTATTACACCCAGCGGCAAAACTCAGAAACAGCTTCATGAGTTAGTACGCAACAGCAACTTCCGTCGTACAACGTTTGTTCGAGCTTCAGCGAGGAAACCAACCATCCAACCAAACAACCGAACACCACAGTTTAACTCTCCAGCTATAACTGTTACGGTAAGAGGCTACTTCTGTGTTGGAGTAATGGGGGTTTTGGGGAATGGGACAAATTGAGCCTAAATCACACTTCACCCATATATAACAATATAGAATAAAACAGCCCACCTCTGTGTTGTAGTAATGGGGGTGTTATGGTAGTGGTTCGAATCTGGCCTGAATCACTCCTAACCTATAGACCACCTGATCTATATAGAATAGAACATCCCACTTTTGGGTTGAGATAATGGGCCAAATCTAGCTTAAATGGCACCTTACCCAAATAACACCTCACCCATGTAAAATAAAACAGCTTACTTCTATGTTGAGGGCAAACTTATTAAAATCCGAATAGTTAGACACGCATTCCTATGAAAAAGAACAAATTATGTTTTATGTTGTGGTGCCTTAAATTTTTATATTGAAATATTGTTTTTACTTCATTATTGAAACATTGGTTACAGCCGTCAGTAATCTCCACGGAACATGACAACTCTGGTATACCAAGTCCAATCAAAACAGAAGCTGAGGTCAATGGTCATGTTACAACCACACCAGGTGTGTAACAACTAACACTACATTGAATATGTATTTAAATAAAAGTAACAGTAAAACTTAGTTGTATGAGCCAATTCTGCCCTAAAATAAAACTAGCTGTTAAATTTGGGGTGATGACCCAATTCTGCCTTTGTTTAGGACTTTTTTTGTTTTCTTCTTTTTCTTTCTTTTAGGACTTTTTTTTTGTTGAAGTTTGTAGAAAAACACTTTTTCCCAAAAGTTTGGAAATACCCCTTTTTTAGGTTTGAAAATAATGCTTCTTTTTCCACAGACTTAACCATGGCTTCTAAAGGAGATGGTTTGGTTTATTCACAAAAGGAAGAAAAACCAGAGGAGTTGTCGCCTTCAAGCATGGCAACTGCTGCGTGGCAAGTTGAAAGTGAACACCTCCACAGCAGCGTAGTATCGGTGCCAAGCCATGAGACGCCTGACGAGGCACCAGGTAACAACAGCAGCGTGATGCATGACGGACATATTAACTCGAATAACAGTGATCGCTCGTCACTAAAAAGCCCTGATATCTTGAACGGGCACGACGTAATAATAACGACTTCCCCCACAAATGACAACAGTGAGAATGCGCGAGATACTCTTAAATCCAACACCAGTTCAGCAGACAGCCCAGCCAGCAGAATAAGCAAGTCCAGGTCTAACTCCACCAGGTCAGGCAGTAGTTCGAGCTATAAATACAACAGTCACCCCCTACCCCCTCCTCCACCCCCACCACCCCCAACGGGGCAGGACGACGGCGACGATACAAGCGATACATTCCCTTCTCCGCCCCCTTTACCTCCTAAATCGGCACGAAGCACCCCTGCTCCAGTTCGTCAGTGGCCGAAAATGAATGGAAACACTCCAGCAGAGTACATCAACACAGATGACCTCAACATCAAAGTAAAACTTCGAAAACCGCCGCGAAGAAGTGAATCTAACGCCTCGAAAAACCTGAGCGCTGGGCCCCAAAACCCAGCATTGAAAAGCATCCATGATCAAAACCAGACCATCAGTCTTTCTGCCAGTGAAGTTAGCATACCTGGTATGGGAGGTGGAGAGCCACGAACACCAAGCCAGTATGCAGCACTTGAACAGAAGATGATAAAAGCGGGATTCTACTCCGTACCAACTCGCCCCCCTATCCCAGATGATGCTGAAACATCGAACATGGATTCCGATATCGACAAAGCTCTCCATGAGCTCGACATCGCCACTAGAACTCTCGCGTGTAACGGCTCCAACGAAGGGTCGGATTTAGACGACAGCGAGAACGAGATGTATGAAGACGAAATGATGTCTGATGGTGAATTCAGACTCACAACCCCTAATAAGCGAATCCTACCTCCAAAAGACATACTCACACCCATTGCCATGAAGTTTGACGACCACTACACTGCACCTGACTATGGGAGCAACGATGCTCTCTCTTCCTTTGCAGTTGAGATGGAAGCTTCGTTTGACCGAATCCGCGAGTCTTTATCTGTGGATAAACTGGATCAGCACACAGCTCCTCCAAATAGACATCAGTTATCGAGCAGTGTGGATGTTCTTTCCATGCAAGAAGCTGATACCTCATTCTATAATGTTTCCGATGGATTTAACAACAATAATGTGTCTCTGGTTGGCCGTAACGCGAACAACAACGAGAGTTTTGGTCCAGGGTTGTATAGAAACCACAATTATGAAGACACGCTTCAACTTTGAGAACCAGGTCAGGTGTGAGGTGCTAGAAGAAATGCTTTGCTTTTCGAATCAGTGTCGAAATTTTCGCAGTTGGCTGTAATTTTGCTAAAATCAGTGAGAAAAAAAACAACACAAAATTGGTTTAAATTAAATCGGATTTTGTTGGCGCTTGGTTAAAAGAATTCCTGACTTGTGTTAGGAGTTGGCTGTTTGCTCTTATTTCTTCCATTAACTGCATGTTGCATGATGCGGTGCCTCGCCTTTCTCTCAGTTGTCATTTGTAGCCGGGCCTTCTGTGTTACTGATTTAAAACATTTTATTTGTCAACAAATTTCCCTGATTAGAAATTCAGGCGTTTCAAAATGTAGCAAAATTGCCAAAAAAGGTAGCCGTAAATTTCTGCATCCGTGCTTTTAAATTTTTTATTATAAAAGTCCATAAAGCCATGAAAATATCAGTTCCTTGCATTAAACAAATGATGTTTTAATAGTTTTACCCACCAAGTTTAATCCTTTTACGATAAGAGCCCAAAAACAAACTATTTGTCATTAAATTTCAGCCAAAACTTTCACACAAAGTTCATTTTAAATTTGTCATCTCCCATTTTTATTCATTGTGCATTTTTACTGTGAACTTGTTCATCAAGCCAAAACTGTACATTTTTTACAATCGAACGGTGGAATTTCTGTGTCTATTAACTTATGTTCGTTGTTTTGAGTTACTTTGCGTAAAATAAAGTTGCTGTTAGGTTTGAAACAAATATTTCTTCAACTTTTGAACAGAATAAGTTAAACAAGGCAAAAAATGAGTTTTAAAATTTAGAAGGAAAAATACACAGAAATTATGCAGGTTTTAGGTTTTAAGGTTAAACAGTGGTGTTCTTAGAATATGGAACCTTTTATTTAAGTTGCAGGTTGAGTTATTTACAGGTATTTACTACAATTTGTCATTTGTGATTGGGAAATTATACTTTTAACAACCTTTTCTTCAACATTAAGGTAACTTTGCATTTTGTCAACTAAAATAACAACCTGTTCTAACTAGTTATAACTGACTTATTAAACTAACACAAACCTGTTTTAACTAGTTTCTTACTTTCAAAAAAATTTCTGTCTCTAAAAGTTGTAAAACAAAAAAAAAATGTTACATTTTTTCTTTAGTAAATTGTTTTATTTCAAACATTTTTACATTTGTAAAATCATAAACATTGTATGTTGAATTTTTTGTAAAACCGTTTTAAACATCTTGGTAAAACAAACGTTATGAGCTCATTTTTTTAAATATTCAGACACCACTGCTCAAACTGCTGAGTCACAGAATGAGTCAAAATCTGCTGAGCAAGCGGTACCTCTTCCATCCCCTGTTAATCTACATTCAGGTAAATATTTCCTACAACAATAGTCCTAATGTGATAACAATAAATGAATGAATGAGTTGTAGAAATGGCCATTATATGTCTTGTCCAGTGTGTCTTTACATTGCCAGGTAGCAGAAGCAACATAGTAATATAAACATGAATTTTTAGTTTCCTAAAACTTAAGGACACTTGTTTGAAAATTTTAATTTGAAGAAGAGAGTGTCGATGTGATGTAGGCGAAATATATATTTGTTTAAACATTTGGTTGGACTTGATTTTGTTTGTTACATTTTCGTAGCACCAGATCCTTACCTTTTTAGGCGAAATATATATTTGTTTAATACATTTAGTTGGACTTGATTTTGTTTGTTACATTTTCGTAGCACCAGATCCTTACCTTTTTCTAAAAAACACTGGATTTTTCTGTTAGGTGGCATGTCCGACCCCAATGATCTCACTGAAGTTTCCGCACTTTCGGTTAACGGATCCGTTGCATCGAGCGTTGTTTCACCTCCTGGACTTCTCTCCACTAGAGGGCTGAAGTCCACGTCATCGCTGAGCAGTGAAACGGTAAGTTAACCCAACATCTAAGGAGTTTTAATGTGAACTAAACATCTGATAAGTAAATGAGTTTTGATTAAAACAACAACTGATCAGTTTTAGTCTCTAACTGAATACCTTATTAGTTTTAACGTTATCTGAACAACTGATCAAAAACGTTTCGTAACTTTAAACTAAACATCTGTTTTAATTCTAATGTGAACAAAACATTAGATTAGTTTTAATGTAAATGAGGTTTTTCAAATTTATAAACAATTGATTGGTTTAAATACCAATTGATGAAACTGTAAGCGGACTAAACACGTGATAAGTTTTATTTTAAAGACAGTTTTAAATACATTGCTCCAACTCAGTGGTCACTAATGGGCTGCATGAAAATCAGCACGTTTACCATCGTTTAACTAAACAGAAATTAAAATAATAATAATTTTACAAAACTTGCCAAACATGGGGAGTTAACCAAAACCGCTAAATTGGGGTTGTTTAAAAATTTTACCTGTAAACAGTAATTTGAAACACAAACTGTTTTGTTTTGTCGAAAATGTCATTCTTATCTTAGCCATATTTCAAACATACTCGCATAAATAATAGTTTCCTGATCCCTTTGTTTCAATCTCATTTAAGCTTTCACTCCAAGTGTTAAATGGCTCTGTAACTTCAAGTTTAAAATAATTGTGCCATAGCTAGCAAGTAGCAACCAAGCTTTTACTATAAAAAGGTTTTATTTTAGCCATTGAAGTTTACAAAATTTTGTGAATGACTCTGTGTTTGAATTCTTTAAATTAATGTGTTTTCTTTTGGGGGAGGATGCAATGTCACTTAAGTTTATTTAAATTTAACAAATTGACACTCCTAACACTCTGTCCTACTTATTCACACACAACACTCTAAACCGCAGCTCTTAAAACCCATGCTGTACTCAATAAATCATTATTTTGCTCAAGGGCTCTTAATATAAATAGGCTCCCATGCCCCCTATGTTTACTCATATTCAGACTAAAACTTTTTAAACCGCATATTTCCATAAAATCGTGTTACCGAGTTACTGCATTCCTAAATATAAAGATATTTAGGAATTTATTGTATCACGTTGACTTCAGCAAGTTTCTAATTTTCATCCTTACATTTTATCCTTACAGCGCTACCCGTCATCACAAGCTTACTACATTGCAAAGGAAATACTTACAACTGAACGAACATATGTTAAAGATTTAGAAGTTATCACAACAGTAAGTACCAGTTTACTTGATTATTGCTTTGTGTTGTGGATTTATAAATGCTTTTTAATTCTGAATTATGTTTTTTTATCGAACTTAAGATTTTGTATTCTGTTACTTCTGCTACCAACCGTAATGTTAATATTGTTTTTGCGGCTTATCTGGTATAAAAAGTAGTGTTTTTTGACATTTCGTCTGGTATTTAGCTAGACTTTACATTCTGTGATAAAAAGTGACATTGAAATTAACGATTTTTTAAATTTTTTCCAGTGGTTCAAGTCAGCACTACAGAAAGAAGGTTCTGAATCTCTTCTTCCCGAAAACACGGCGAACCAGCTCTTTGGAGGAATCGGATCACTTGTGGCTCTTCACCAGCAGTTCCTCTGTACCTTGGATGATCGATTATCGTCCTGGGAGGGGAGAGGATCAACAGGAGCCACCAACGATCAACTCGTCGATGATCTGATGTTGAGCCACATGCTTGTGTTGAAGGTTTACCTTTTTGGCGTTTTTTGTTTAAAAAATATAAAATAATCACTCACAAAGTTACATACAAGTAACTCGTAGGCAGGCATGATGTGTATGAAACAGAATAACTTTGTTATAATGACTGTCGTTGCCTTATCGTTACAAAAAGCTAAGAATTGGTCAGCAACAAAAAATTAAAGAAACTGTTTCAATTTATCAGATCTTCGTTACTGTATTTAAAGAGACAAAATATTGCTAAAATATAATTTTTATGGTTAAAATATATTTTACTGTTAAAAAATAATTTTTCGTAAAATATTTTCTTACCATCCATGTACACAGAAATATCCTTTCTCACTTTGTCCCATTCTCCCCCACAGTACTGTACAATTTTTATATTCCCCTCAAAAATGTTTTTTTATTCAAGCCACCCATACACACAGAAATATCTTGCTTCGCTTGAGAATGGTGAATCGCTCATCACAGCAATTGAAGAAGTTGGAGACGCAGAACCAAAGTTTGAATCTCTGTACCGGGAGTTTGAACTACAGAAAGTTTGCTACCTGCCGTTCAACTCTTTCCTACTCAAACCTATGCAGAGAATCGCACACTACAAGTTGATTACTGAGCGTGAGTTATTTTTATTGTTTATTCACTTTTTTAAACTCGAATGAGAAATGAAATGTAGTATAAGTTGTTTTTTTCTATATTTTTTTATTTATTTTTATTTAAATTTTTTAGATCCAAAATTTATTTTGAGTTTATTTATGTTTATATTTTATATTATTAATTGATTTATTGAATAAAAAGAATAACTGTGTTTGTTTAAAAACAATGCCTTGTTATGTTTAACTTTTGTATTTACTTTATCAATTTTTTACATTTTTCCAGGTTTAATGAACTACTATGAGGCTGAATCAACATTACAGCAACATCCTGATCTACAATCAGCTTACAAGGAAGCATGTGTGCTCTGTACTGCCACCCAGGAGCGTCTCAAGCGAGCTCACAACCTCCAGAAGATGGCGCAGTTGAGACGTGACTTGATTGGCGTGGAACATTTGTTGAAACCTAACCGGGTATGAGCTGTGGCTGAATCATAGCATAAATTTGACAAGTGTGCACATGTTGGACGTTTTTTGGATAAAAACGAATCCCGCAGGATAAGAATCGTGACAAAAAAAGGAGTTTTGTGATTTCTGTTTTACAGGAGTAACTTTAACCTGTGGGTGGCTGTTCGTAAAAAACTTTACCAGATTTGAATTAAATTGAAAACTTTATCTTTATTGAATTTTAAAGCATAGTTGAAATTCTTATCATTGGTTTTTCTTCAGACTTTTATTAGAGAGGGAAGTTTATACAAATTATCGCGGAAAGGATTCCAACAAAGACTCTTCTTCCTCTTCTCTGACTGCCTTGTATATACAAGCAAAGGGGTCACTTCTACCAACCAATTCAAGGTCCATGCTGAACTTCCTTTGCAAGGAATGATCGTAAGTGGTAGATTTGAAACAAGGCCCTTGAGGGCATAGGGTTTTTGTCAGATTAGGTTCATAACTCCAACACTTCTGTTTACAAATGTATTTTAACTCCTTGGGTGAAGGATTTGATTCAAGGGATTGTTATCTCTTTTTTTTTAGGAAAAAAAAAACACACAACAAATATATTTTTTATTTTAGGCCAAAATATACTGTACAAAAAATAATTCATATCTGAATAATTACATTTTACCCTATTTAAAATACTACTATTTTTCCAAAAACTAAAAAGTTTACAAATCTTATTTTCTGAGCTGAAGTCAACAACCAAAAATTACTTACAAGATTTAATTTTTCTCTAGATTGAGGTAAATGAAGGCGAGAGCGCGGTTCCGAATTGTTTCAGTATTCTCTCCGCTTCCAAGACGGTCATCGTTGCCGCAGCAACGCAGGAAGAGATGGATAAATGGCTGGAGGACTTCAGTGTCGCCATTGCACGAGCTGGGAGAGAAATGGAAATGTATGAGTCGCCCCTTAACAATGCTGCAGGTGGGATTACTAGACATTTCATCAAATGACTGATGTGATAAAGTGATTAAATTTTGGTGGAATAAAGTGATTAATTTTTTATTATTTTTGATTAAAGTAGTGAGTGCAAATATACTTTGCTTTAGCTCTGCTTGTTGTTTAGCTACCTGACAGCAAAGTAAAAGCTGTTTTAGGTTTAAAACTGTGGTGTTGAGAGATAGGGTGATTTATTTTAAAATTTGGAGTGACTCTACCCCTAATGATTAACGCAACGCCTATGTCCTTAAAACAAATAAAAGATCATCATTAAATTATCGACTTCTTTCCAGGATCTCTGAGTCGCCTCTCCATGGAGCAATCCTCGGAAGATGGCGAGGGCTCGGTTCGTAACTCGATGGAAAGATTGAAACCCCCGATGCAGCATCGATCCAACGCCACTATGCATGTCTGTTGGCATCGCAACACAAGTGTCAGCTCGTCGGATCACCTGGTCTCGCTAAAGGTGGGTGAAACTTTTACGATTTTTCCTTTTTTTAAAAAACAGTTTTAATTTTCAAACTAAGTTTTTAAACAATGTTTATAAAAAAGTTTTTTAACCAAGTTTGTTTTGAAAAAAATTTTTTGTTTAAAACGTTTTTTACATAAAAAGCTAAATATTTTACATGGGCTTTACATGTTACAATTTATATGGACTACATAACAAAAATAAACAAGAAAGTTCGATCTTTTTTCCAACAGAATCAACTAAGTGGATATTTGTTGAGAAAATTCAAGAATTCAAACGGTTGGCAAAAGTTGTGGGTTGTTTTCACCAATTTCTGTCTATTCTTCTACAAGTCAAACCAGGTAAACAGTTTGATGGCTGGTACAGTATTTTATTAAAATAACAGTCCAGTTGTTGATGTATGACACTTTTTGGTCTTTGTGCAATAGTCCAACGCTGGCCTCAATCCCAGGTTCCCGGTAAAAACAATATTTAATTTACACAATATTCAAAAATCAAGATACACCTTTAGCACATAATTTCTAAATGTCTTGATCGTGTTTTAAACAATTAACAACAGTCTATGGGACTCATGAGGATACAGTTTTATAATTCTTGGAATGTTCTTTGTTTACTACACAGATGGGATGAGAAAGTAGAATAATAAAGTTTTCCATCTTGCCCCACCCTACTATATATAATACTAATTTTGCCTCTAATACTACACGAACACTTTTTTATTAAACATTGAATTTCCACTATAGGATGAATCACCACTAGCAAGCCTTCCACTGCTCGGTTACACCATCAATTCACCAACTGAAGCCGATGGAATACGGAAAGATTTCGTTTTCAAACTCAAGTTTAAAACCCACGTGTATTTCTTCAGGGCTGAAAGTCAATATACTTACAACAGGTGACGAATGCATTAATAAATAAATTGAATAAATAAAACCTATTTATTCTTGTGTGGCGGGCAACGCCAAACGATATAACATTGGTGTCCTAACTCCTAATAAAGCAAAAAAATTCTCTCTAAAAAAGCAAAAAAAAAATGATTAAAAGAGTAAATATATGAATGAATAAATAAATGGTTGAATAAATAAATAAAATAGTAAATAAATGAGTGAATGAATAAATAAAAAGTGTGTATTCTTGCATGGCAGGCAACGCCATTCGTTATAACATCGATGTTCAAATTAAGCAATAAAAAAAATGAAGAAATATTTTTAGAAAAGTTTTGAAAAGTATTTTTAATATTTTTAGATGGATTGAAGTGATTAGCAGTGCCACTGTGACGTCACAGAGAACCCGTCTCTTCAGTCGCATGGATAGCTACCAATAGAAGATCGACACGTCAGCAAACTTGATTGCCGTTTATAAAAAGATATTTTTTTTTAAATTTTTTTCGCTGCCTGTAATTTTTCACTACCATGTACCTTACTTTTCTAAAGTGTAATTTGAGCAATTGAGGCGTTTTTTGCACCCACACTGACAAAAGCGTGCACACACATAGGGAGCTGTACACTACGGTGCTGGAAGAGCCATTTTAACAAATTATTTACAGTTGCACAATAATTAAATAAGCCAGATCTCGTTTTTCATTGTGTTAAATACAATATGCGATTATTTTTATCCCCGATTTTTTTTTACTTTTTTTTGTTTTAACGACATGATTAACAGATTGAGCAATTAACATCCATTTTGATAAAATATTTTTTCGTTTTTTCTTCTTATAACAGACCTGAATGCATTGTATAGTCTGTCTACTATCGGCTCTTTACACTATAGCCCACAATTTAAACTCTATTTTAAATTTAAAAAATTATAAAATGTTCACAAATTAAAACTACGTAAAATAAACTATCACTTTCAGAGCCCTAGTATTTAGTCTATACATTTTTTTTAACTTAACCATAACTTATCATGAATTTTCAAGTTATTAGTAACTGATTTTTTTTCCTAAATTTCACTTTTTTTTTTCTTTAAAACATTGGACTATAGTAATTTTCAAGTGGAAAACTTTTTTTAGTTTATTATTTTAATGTAGAAGGTACGTGTTAGTAGTAAGTGGCACCTGTTGACAAAACATTGTTTTATCTTGCCTTTGTTCTCCTGAAACAAAGGTGTTTAAGTGTAAATAGATGTTTGTATATTTTATCTCATCTAAACCGCGTTTTTCGTTAATCTTAAAATTTTATTTTTCAAATTGCTGATCGTAGTGCAAGACTTTCAAATCGTGTGTTACTGACATTAGTATAATTCAGCGAAGTTAATATTTTTAATCAAAAATGACGATTAAAATCTATATATTTTTGTTGACCCAACTTTTTGGCATTAATTTTTGATAAAATTTTCGCATCAGATATTTTAAATCATCTATGCACCAAAAAAACTGCGCGAAAAAAGCTAGAAATTAACTAATCGTATTTTCTTGGTTTCAAAAGCACAAGAGCGTATTTTTTCAGCTCGACGTAGATTTGTATTTCAGTAACAGTTTGTGAGTTTTTGTAATTCCATGAGTGCTTTTGAGTTAACGGTGCAAATAATATCACCCGCTGATTTTTTACCCTGCTGTACAGAATTTGTCGCTGTAATTGCACACTTGTGCCCAATCATTCACCAAGGAGAAATAATAAAATGATTTCAGAATAACAGTGTGATAATATATGATGTTTAAAATTGTCAGCCATATAAAAAAAATCAAAAAAAACGATCATTTACAAAATTATACATACTTGGTAACTCGTAAGCTGGCACGAGGTGCTAAACCCGTGTTATAACGACTGTCAGTTTTCCGGCCACGCGAGGATAAAGCAAGTTACATTCATTCATTATTCATTCATATACTTATTCATATACACGACAACTTTAAGTTAAATTGGTAAACACGCATCCAGCCAAGATTATATAATGGGTTCAATGCCCGTAAGCGGGCGCGAGATGTATATGAAACACATACAGAGACTGTCTTTGACGTAACGTTTGTAAGTTTAAACTAGAGTGGAAAATACCCGAGCTGAAAAGGTGAAATTTGCCCCACTACGCGAGGTCACATAGGTTACATTTATATTTTGTAAGTGTTTGTTTAGACTCGAGTAAGAGAAAAATATTAAACATGATCTAATTGAAAGGTAATCTAAAAACTATAGTAGGGTGGGGGAAGATGGAACATCTGTTCATTCTATTTTCCCGTCCAATTTGGTAGTAAACAAAGAAAATTCAAAGAATTATAAAATTGTGCCTTCACAACTCCCTTAGACCGTTGTTTATTGTTTAAAACACGATCAGGATATTTAAATATTATGTGCTAAAGGTGTCCCATCTTCCCTCACCCTACTATAGCACTTTAATATTTAATAATGGCGATGCTTTCTAAAAACCACGCACTACAGAATAAATACGGTGGTTTTAACGCCGCTTATCGGATATAATAAAATTGAAAAAATCCCGCACGGCAATGCTACAGGGCATCACTTTTCACGTAGGAAAAATCGCCTTTTTCTTTTACTCGCGCGCTTCTTCTGCCGTCGGCCGGATTCCGTAATTGTTTGGCAGAAGCTTTTCTGCTTCGCTGTGTTGTCAGGCAGACTCTAGCTGTTACGAGCACAAGATGGAACGCAGGCGTCAGTTAAATTGCGGTAGTTACCGTGTAATTGGCGCAATTGGCGATTTGTCATTATTTAATAATTATCTATAGAAAGTAAGCCAGGGTAGCAGCGCATTTGTTACCGTTAGAATATAAATGTGTCAAGTTCCATATTAGCGTGAAATTAGAAGTCAAACAGGTGCCGACCAAGTACCAGAGACAGAAGACAAAGCTGTTAAGAAACAGGTCCATTTCGTAATTTGAAAAGTCAACAAGGCACGCTATAGCGGCAGGCTTACGATTGATACTGGCCATTTAAAAAAGCTTAGTTGGTGTATACACCAATTAGACTGGAAGTTTTATGTTTTGTATAAATATAGTGTTTAAATTCTGGCTAAGACGTTATCAGAGATTCATTTGTAGTTCAGGGTATTGTGCAATGTGCGCATAGTTGTGTTTACTCTCTGATTACATGGACTAGCGCAACGGATATATAAACACACCGATTCAAACACCTGTGACCTGTGTGCCGTTGGATACCCGTGGGAGCGAGTGAACCGCAATTTAAAACACCAAATGCCCGGCTCGACCAAAATCTCGTTCAATTTGGAAATGTGTCGCGGGCGAACGAACATGACTATGTACATTAGAACCTTAATCTTATTACTGTCGTTCTTGTATTTGATAAACACTGGTGCTGAATGTTACCGCATCAAACGAGCAGTAATGCTTTCAATGGACCCTCAACCTGCAGTTGAATGCTTGGACCGTACAACAACCGAAAAGAATTCAACTTCGACTGTTATTCTCACTGGGACAGTACAGTACTGTGACGTAATAAGAGCAGGCTCTTATAAATGCAACATTAAAGTAAGTAGTACCGCTATGTAAGGTGTTAAAACGCTTTTTGTTCGGTGCGTTTTTTTTTCATACTTAATCATACACTATGTCTTGCACATTATGCGTTAAATGTACACACGTACAATATACAAGGGTGGGGTAAGATGGTCCATGTTTTATTCTTTTTTCTCGTCCCATTTGGTAGTAAACAAGAATATTTACAGAATTGCATATACATATACCCTCTTCTTACAACGCGCGTTTTAGTTGAATTTAGGAGCTAACGGTATTCCATATTATTCAACATTGATATATACAAATGTACTATGAATGTTTTTTTTATAAGTAACAAGCAGTAAAACTCTGTTTTTGTCCAGATATGGCGAGTCATGAAAGGGAACTCTCTCGCGATGAACCTCATAACGATCCAGAAGCAAGGCATTCTGACCTCTATGTACAAAAAGAAGTACGTTGACGTATATGGGCTTGGAAACTCTGCTTTTTGCAAGTCAAATGTAAGTACCAAGTTTTTGAACCTAAAAATCTTTTCAAATTGTATTAGTTCCTTTTCTAATTGGTGGACGTTTCATTCCTCTTTCGAATAAAACCAACTGTCAAAGTTTTTACCAATTATAAGTAAAGTTATAAAAATACTTTTGTGAACACTTGTTTCAGAATGTATACCTACATATTCGTTCCAAACACTTTGAAATCCTAACAATCAAATTTCCGACTAAGCATATTTCGACATTATTTTGTTTTTTTTGTAAACAAGGTGGAACGGGCAGACACCAGAATCTTCTTTTTAAATAAATTAAACAACCGACTCGTCGTATCTGCTTCGTTGGATCGAATCACTTTGAAAAACTTGGAGAATACACAGAAGGTCATAGAAGGTAAGTCTGAGTGTTTGTATTTGTATGTGTCGTTGGGATATGTTGATTTGGTTGTGCAGTGCCCCATACTATCAGTTAGGTGTATGTGTGTTGGTATACGAAGTAGTGGGACAGTACAGGTATATATACTATAGTCGAGTAGATAGTTCTATACGTACATGTTCTACAAAGTTTTCTGTACTTATATACCGTTTGTATCACCGTTCTGTTTTGTATGTACTGTAGTTGAATAGCTCTTATGGTTTTAAATTTCGTGAATCAGCTCTAAGGCTTGCCTATAGCAACTACGTAGGAGCGATTCGCTCAATTGCGGACAAAGGCCGAACGCTACGTAGCCAGGAGCGGCAATTATAGATACGGAACTAATCCATCACGAACAAGCGGCCGACATGTTTTGGGAAACGAGCCCTTAAACTTGACACGCTGCTACTCGTTCGCTTAAACGATACTCGACCTCGGCGGAATTTCCGCGGGCTTGAAGCACTTCGCGCCCCGCTGAAGTGCAATTCTTCCGGGGGTCTTTTTGTTTGCCGATACTTGGTTTATCAAAGCCGGTTCTTCTGCCAGCGCCTCGCGAAATCTCAAGCGCTTTACTTCCAACAGAGCGCTTTGGATAAATAAAGGAATTTCAATTGAGCTGTTCGCTTGCCGCCTATAGGTATCGAGCCAGCTCTGAAATCGGGCTGAATTTGCAGTTACGCCGCATGACGTTTGGTATCCCGCCGTAAGGCACCTGTGCAGTTCTATGATTCCCTTTTTCGCCAGAAAGAGGCCGCACGTCGAAGGGCGCGAGCGTCGCTTTGGTTTCCGGCTTTACAAGCTGAGCGTCGTCCCTCATCGTTGTAGGTTTAGTGGTCTCCGCTTTATTTGTTGTTTGCTGGATTATGCCTGATTGGCTGACAAAATCTATTGTAGCAGTCGGCGTTATGTTATACGCTACAGTTCAAAATCAATCGAATCACTGTAAGCGTGTTTTAACAACTGTTGTTTTGTCGCTATATCCTTTTTTTTGTTTAAAATATTTTTTAATTTTCCCTACCGAAATCGCAGAGACAAATTAAGTTATTATTATTAGAATAATAACCAGTTTGTGAGCTTGTAACTTGCCACAGCGCCATGCCCTTTTGAACGGCCTCTAGGTCATATATTACTTGTAAAGTTCCAATACATATCCGTGCTCGTTGGCGGTTACATAAAGCGTCAGAATGTCAATAACTAGACGACCTTTACACCGGTCACCATGAATGAAGTTACTGGTCGTAAAACGAACGACTTCGGCAACTTTAACAAGCAATAAACATGTTCCGAACTATCGCAGAATGTTGCAGCATTCTAAATGAATTTTAAATGCTGGAAAAAATGACTTTTTACCTTTTTTTTCTGAGCTATTGTTTTTAAAAGATTGGTATGTTTTTAGTCAAAATTCGAAACCTGTTTACGTCGCATTTACTGTTGGTGCATCATGTGTGATTCATCGTTCATACGTCTGCGAGTTATTCTCTTTATAATGAAAGTTTGGTCTAAAACGTCTGGGAAAGTTAAAAAAATGTGTAACAGAAAAGGTCACGGTTAGAATTGAAATTGTGAGTCGACGCTGTAATGATAATGAATATGTGTATAGAGATACAGCTGCCTACCGGCTTGTTTTTCACAGTATTTGTTGAAGCTGTTAGCGTGGGATTATCACACCTATTTTTATTCAGTTGTTTTACAACGGGCGTGCATTCAATTTGCACGGTCGTTTGTAAAAGCGTGCTTGTTTGGCAAATTATCCGGTGCAGGGCAATCAAAATAACCGCTCGTTAAAGTCGTTGTCCTCTCGTGCTTTTCACAGTAGCTGCTTTGATGAAACCGTTTCAGTAATTACCCGGTTATTGACCGTTTCACAGACCAACATGCGTTAATTACAGCTTCTTGCTCTGCGTGGATTCAGCTTTATATTCATGCCGCAGGTGTGTGGCATTAACCCACATGGCAAAGAGAAAACAATTATTTCACAGCAAATACACGACATTGCAAATTATCCAATTTTCTGCCAAACGCAGACGAAACACCGGTCCACACCTCACCCATTTCCGTGTATAAACATGGGCGTCTACTATACCCGCTTATCACTATAACTTCAAGCAGTGGCCACACATTTCACAACAGTGGCTTCACGCGAATGCTTTTAAAGACTTCAATTTTTTAGAAAATATTTTGTTTTAACGTCCTGCTGCCAGTAGATACTTCATGATTCGTGCTTAGACGCCGCATTTCGTTTGGAACCGCAATTTTGCGACGCCGTTCAAGCACGCACTGTGCTATCTCTTTAATGAACCAAAAAGTCACAATTGGTATATAGGTCTATACGTCTTGTCTCGGTTGCTGCCAGAATATAGTCGACATTGCTTTGTTGTCTTAACCTGCTTAGTAAAACGTAAGACCGACGAGGTCTCGCCGTAAGACAGGTTAATCGCTGCCGCCGCTTACCCGGACAAAAATATATAGGACTCTCCATTATGTCCAAGCCAGTAAACTAGCACGCTGTGTTTCGCTTCGAATTATTGTGTGATTTGTGTAAACACTACTCGCATGCAATTTGGCAAGGTTCTCGTCCGTAAAGCTGGACTATATTCGCTCCACTAGTTTGGGCTTTCAGCCAAGAACGCACGCCTTTTACTTAAGTACCATCCACGCGTGCCTTTGTAGCATGCTGGGTTTTATATTAACGCCTCCAGATGCTTATAAAAATTCTATACCAACTGTAGAACTACAACTTTGAGGGTTCATATTCATACGCTATCTGTTTTGTGGTTTTAAATGCAACTTGTAAGTTTTACCCAAATATTGAATACAAAGCTAAACACTATACGTCTGTTGAAAGAATGTTCCATATACCGTGATATTGCTTTCTTTTTTTGGATTTTTAAATGCGGAAAACTGTTTTTTTTACCACAAGAAGTGAACCAACAATGTTGAATGCAATTTTAAAACTGCAACTGATACACAAGGATTAATTGTTTAATACGTTGTTCAGATTGTCTCTATTATCTCAACGTCAAACAACTTAATAATGTTGAATGCAAATCCGTTACAGTTAGGTAATGGTATAAAGTTTAAACAATGTTCAGATTGTTTCTGTTTTCCCTCAGTGAATACTTTAATAGTGCGCGTGGCCCAAAACAACTTTCTTAAGTTATTTCCGAACTCTTGGATATTTTTTCCGTTACTTTCCACGATGTCCACCCTACCAGTTTCCTGTTTAATGTCCAAAGTGGACGCAAATGTCATAGCACGGTCGTGACTGTGTCTTTCTATACCATTGTCATGAGTTATATCAAGCCAAGGTATTCACTGTAACGAACGTCCTTTTTAAATGTCCTTAAACTTTTCCGGTACCGTAGCATATATTATAGCCACTCGACGGTTTTAAGCCCAAATGGGTCATTGGGCATATTTATCAATCATGTTCAATTTTTGGCTTTTTAAAAATTTGATTGTCCACTGTTAAACTTTATTTCAAAAGATTGAGTTTTAAAAGTTAGAAAATCAAAAACCGTTAAGCAACTACGGTTTATGGACGCTACTTGGCACAATCGTTTATTCATAGATCTTATTTATTGTCTCGCCGTAGGTTACTTACACTGTGTGTTAATAAAGGTGAATCACAGCTTATCGTTCGCATTCAATGCTCGTACTTGAGTACATTGCGTTTTAATCCGAGCACCTCACAATTATGAGACTGCACCGGACCCACAGGACCACACATAGTGCTTATCTCAACGCAGATGCCCAATCGCCAGGTGTATATACGTACAAGAACAACGTGCGCTCCCTGTCAGTGTAAGCGCCTCTTAAATCAATCTACAGTGCAATGAAAGAACCCCCATTGAGCGTTGTATGCGTTAAATCCAGACCTCAGATGTGTATGGATCCATCGAAACAAAAACCAAATATGACACAGTACATCCTCTGTACCTAAAAGGCCGAAAATATTGCTAGTATCAACCCAAAGACTCGCTCCGGTACAACAACGGACATTCGATAGTGAAATTGTAAAACGCAGTGCTTTGTATCCGAAACTTATCTCTCCGTCTAAGCGTGAAGTTAGCGGTTTTGTATTTCGTAAACTAAGTTCGATGTGCTTCTACTTCCCATAGCTATTGAAATGTTTTTCCTTTCCCATTATCATTGCTTCCGACCGCTTTGTCTGGACCTATATACCCGGTTATCTTCCACGCCTCAGGAAATCTAGTGTATGCGAAAATACATAGAGAAAAATACTTAGGGAACTGGACCGAAACTTGCTTTGCGAATGCGGTCCAGAGTCGTGTTTTTGGCAGCATCCACAATCAGGTATACATGTCTTGCTCCTATGGGATTTAACCAGCCATTCTTTCGCTGGCACTCTTGTCAACCGTCGAAATATGATATTTATGAGCATATGTACGTCTCATATTCACTTTCTATATGACGTCAGTGGCTTATTTTGATCATTCAATTGACTTCTATTTATCATTCCTGTAAGCGGATGTCGCTTTCCAGACGACTCCCTTATATCGGCGACACCGAAAATAGAATGCTTTGATTCACACACAATGCCACTTTAGATAATTTTCCGCTAAATTGCAAGAGCCAAACCTGACATTGGCATATTTGCGGTCGGCGGCGGCGTTTTCCGTCCCAAACTCCGGCCCAACGTATGCTTAGCTCACGACTGGGTCACGGGTAGAGAATTTAGCCAAACTGAGTCTGCGGCTATGCAATGCAACCCCCCGAGCCAGCAAGTATGTCTTACCACTGCGGCTTAGCATGTTTTGATCTTTGCTAGGGAAAGTGAAGGAACAACCCGAACTCGATTCCGTTTTTGTGATGACTTTTAACCCGGTTGGTTCGATCGCAGTAAACCGTACAGACCACACAGCTTGGCGCGCGACACCGCAATTGCTAATAGCTGTAAACAGATACAACTCTGACTTGAATCACATCTTTTGTGCTGCTTGCCACAAAAATACCGACGTCCCAACAACAAAGCATTACTTCAAGTTTGCTTTTTTAAATTCTCCAAACCTGAACCTATACAACCCATTGATGCCAAAGTTTCAGCATTTCCCCCTTTTTTTTCAAATTTTAAATTTTAGCATTTTTTGTTCGAATTTTTAGTTTTTGGCATTTTTACTTCGATTTTTTTCGGCGATGTCTAAACAAGCTATCATTGACAGCGTACACTTGTCATGCTTAAGAAGCTTTCATCAAACTGAATGTTTCCGCTGCCACAGCTGGCCCTGCATGTTCTGCCATCGACAGATCAATGCATTACGACCACCCAGATTTTCAAACAAAATTCACTCGTATTCGTGTTTATGACAAGCGACCAAGGCCAATCTCAAGCTGTTTGTTGTCGAACAATCATAAATCCGACGTGGGAAGTCGGTTCTCGTTCCCGACGCGGAAGTGTTACGTCACAGTAAACCGATCACGTCAAAAAACGAACGAATCTTGCTGTCCAGCAGCTGACCTCTTGACCGCTTCTTCGGCCACACATGACGAAAAGCAATCACCCGACGCCCGTATACACAAATATATATATATATACATACATGCGGTCAACTATGTGAAGAATTAATTAATTCTCTCCAGCCATACAGGTGTAATATCAAAACTGCAATGCCATGTTAAAGGGTTAATTCAGTACCAAATGTTTTCTCCCAATAGTTATAAATAGATTTAGTTTCTGAAACCGGCGTTACTCCCCATGAATCTATGAAACCATCTCAGTCTGGAAAACTTTCAAAACATAAACGGATACAGTTGGTTATGAAATCCCGGGGTAGTTTCCTTGCAAAAACATGCCACAACGGTGATGTACTCCCATATCAGAATACGAATCTTTCTGGATAACAAATGAACGTTCCCCAAAGAGAAAGACCATGAACGTTTGAATTGGGGTTCACAGAACTCGGTTAGAACGAACTTATATCTGCTTGTACACGAGCCAAGGAATATTTTACTTGGAAATCATCCAAAAATAACTTAGCCCTTTGAGATCGGTTTTCATTTCTATAAAGACTATTTTATAACAAGCTTTGAAACCCGCTGTTTCAGCGACAAGACAGTGACACCCGTCTATAGTGTGTATATTGTGTATATTATGTGTATTATCTCGTTGTTTACCCTGATTAATTAGTGCCTGTCCGACACGCGTCTTCGTGTATGCGTGCGAACTGTGAACTGCACAGACGGGTTAAACAAACAGCGTCCAATTAGTTCGGATGCCGTTTAATCATCCTGAGAAGACTCGTGTTTATACAAGTTAATACTGGTCATTAAACACGCTAATCAGGCCGTTCAATCTACATGCTTCGCGTCTCTTTTGGATGCTAAAAAAGAAAAAGTGCAGAGAGGTGAAAACCGCTTACTTAGCGAGACAAGACGCTCGTCTTTCTTCCCAAATTACAGTCAATCTTACCCCGCTTTTTTATGTATGAAAAATCGCCACAAGTACAAGCTGTCGTGTTATAAAACCCCCCTGCTGGTCAAAGTCAGCGGAATTTAATTTCCCGAATAACCATTCAGTCTTTGAACCAGTGCATAATAAAGCTGAAGAAATTATGCAACCGGTCGATAAGTCAATAAGCGTGAAGTGCATCTATGTAGGAGCGCTGGGCCCCGAAATTCAATTAGTGTCGTGGGACCAAGCATTGAAACGACTGTGGAGTCTCTCGGTTCCCTATGCCGCGGCTCCTGCTTGTCGTTTAACGCGGAAAATCAATGTTATTGATCGAGTAGTGAAGAACCATTGATTCAATTCAACTTAATTGTCCTAAGTGGGGAATCCACTTAAAATTCGTCCTTCCTTTAGTTCTCTATTGATGAGAATATGGTGATTGACAGGTCCGTTGACGGCGAGTCGAATTCACCGACTTCTCATTCTAACTGTCAATTTTCGTTGAGTGATGCATATCATGTAACAGTAGCAAAAAAACGTGGTTTTTCATTATTAAGAAATTGCCCCAATTGTTTAGAAAATCGCCTTTGAAATACAAAGTAAAAATCCGTGTGGTCGGAACCCTTATCTAAAAATTAGTTCATTCCTGCTTTGTGCTCCAAGATTAAAGGCAATAGTCTTTAGTAGGCGCCGATCCTTTTGTTCATCTTATGGGCGTGATTTTCCTGCGTCATTCTATCCAGCTTGGACCCCCGAACACAATACATGTACCTTGTTTGAGGGAGCGACGAATCCTGCCATGTCTGAAAGATTATCCGCTCAAATGTGACCAACGTCTAATGGAATTCAATCGCTGTGAAACTGGTCAGTTCCAACCTGCTATTGTGTATGCCATATATACACTGTATGGTTCAGTTTCCTAATGGCTTTCATCGGGAAGCATTAATGTAATTGAAAAAAAAAACGCTTTGTGATTATTTTAAAACATCCAAAGTCACATTGCCCTTTTAATAAAGTTCGTAATGTGAAAGCCAACACCTTATATCGATATTCAATGATTAAACTTCCTTTTGGCAATCATTGTTTCGATTTCTTTAAATTGAATTCAGTATGACGCAAGATATATCAATGGTTTGTCAATGGGTCAATAAAAAGCTTGGACACTGCTGTGATACGAAATTCCCAAGCAGCGAAAAACACTTCCACGTACATATGTAAGTGGATCGCTCTATTGGATTATTATTGCTTGTTTATGCACGCCCTGTCTGCTCTGATCCATTGGAAAACGGGGGGCGCTTTTATTCCAGCGTTTGACACAGTCTTACGGGGATTAGCGCTGAATGAGAGCAGTCGAAACGACCAAAGATCTGAATTACATTTTACTGGGCCTTCGATGTCTTGCCCCATGAACCCCACTACCGCCCTCTCCATTGTGGACCATGAAACTCGATCCGATCGCTTTCTCTGTTAGGAAACCGCTGTTTCGTAAACAATGGCCCCGCCAATGCGCCTTTGATCGAATTATGCTTCTCGCGACCAGTTACGCCGTACCTTCGATCGACTCAACTGTTACCGAGCATCAAGTGCGACCGATAATCGCACCTTTGCCGCAAACAAACTGATCATTACTCCACCATTTCGCAGACATTCCTTTCATAAATACTTTGTCCTTTCCCTACCAAGTAAGCCCACACTTCCGTTTCACATTTAAGAAAAAACTAGATCACTAACAATATGTCAGAATGTCCCCATTTATTTTATGTATCTTAACTATTTTAGTTTTGAACCAGTTTCAACAGTTATCCTTCACCGTCCAATACAAACATAGCTGTTTGCTCACGGATTTGTCGTCAATTGCTTTTCAAGCGTTATCAGTGTGCATATATATTGTTACGTGGGTCACACAGTGCGTATGGGTCTTATAATTAACTTATAGTCAAATCAATAAGCCCACTGCATGAACCCCATTTTATTTTGAAGTCGTCTAATTTTGCTAATTTGGCAGGTAGCTAATCGCATTCTGCAGTGGGTCTTTTAAGATACTTTATTTTGCCGCTGCCCCCTCCCCACTGCGGTAGTTTGTTTAGCGTTCTTTGATTCTAAGCGCATTTTTAGCGTTGTTTGTTTTCGTAATTCTTGCCAGTACCGTCCGTGTCGAAACCCCTTTGATCCTGGCTAACTATTGTCTTACCAAAGCTGTACTTGTTTATTTGTTCGAATTTTCAGCTAGTCTGGCACCAGATCTTTTGTGCTGATTAAGGTTTTACACAAAGCCCCAAACCAGCTTAAATCTTTCTCCAAATACCGTTTAAAATGGTCAACATTTTTGTTTCTAGTTAAAATCTGACAGAATTCTCTCCCCAAACGGTGTTTTGTGGTGAATTGTTGCTCTATAGGGATTTATGAAATAAACTTGATACAAATTTGTTAGTTTATCCCTTCCAAAACTGTAACACGTCAGTTTAGGCAACCGTGTTTTTGTTTCTCGTTTCTGGTCAAACAGTAATGAAGCTAGCAAAACCGCAGTATCCGTCATATGAGTACACAGTACACACCAGTCAGTAGCTTACCTGATCTAGTCATAGATTTCTTTCACCGCAAACTCAAACGTG
This sequence comes from Ciona robusta, assembly GCF_009617815.1. Classification (NCBI taxonomy): domain Eukaryota; kingdom Metazoa; phylum Chordata; class Ascidiacea; order Phlebobranchia; family Cionidae; genus Ciona; species Ciona robusta. Next base: position 6,798,993 of record NC_143242.1, on the reverse strand, counting down.
TCTAGCACACATCCCCTAGAATACGTGTAATTTCAAAAGAAATAATCTATATTAAAAACGACAAGTTTTGTATGATAGTCACTTTTAAAACCCCAACCGCAACTCTGCAGAGCCATAATCATATTTTACGACACTTTCTCCATTCGAGCATATCGTTTGTTATTTGCTTTCCCATTACCTTGACTGTCGAAGTAGGTACACCAATATTTGTGCACAAAGTCCAGTGTTTTGCAACATCGCTGTATTACCTCGTAACTATTCCAGCAATGTTACAGTTTTAAACAACCTATATTGGACAGTTTGATAAACGCTGTGGTCTTAAAATATCTGTCCTGCTATTTATTTAGTGACCTGTTAAGTATGCAAAGGCACTTTTTTAAAGATATATCGTTTTCGACCAAAACAGTTCTATTTCTGCGCATACATAGTGCTTAGATCGTTTGATTTGATATCAATATCTGTTTGTAGTTTATTTTACTGTGAGCACTTTGCATCAAACGTATAGCCAAAGGCAAGACGCACAATCGCTTTGGTTTTGTCATAATCGCAATTCAGTTACGTATATATAACCTGCTAGCTACCCAGCCATGCCCAGTAAAACAAGCAAAAGTGAACGAGGCGTTCAGTGCGACAACAAAAGCTTTTTATTAACGCTCATACGCGCAACTTGCCATGAAACTTTAGGCCTATAGTCATATACTTGGTAGTAAATGCAATAAAAAAGTTAAAATATTTGCATGAGTTTTTTTTTGTTTTAAATCATAACTGTCTATTCGAAATGCCAAAAAAGTATTACAATTGTCATTAGGTGTTCTTTGCTGTTACATATAGAGAGAAGACGGGACATCTTGAGCACATAATATTCAAGTTTCTTAATTGTGTTTTAAACAATTAAGAACAGTCTGTCTATGGAAGTCGTAAGGACATGGTTTTATAATTCTTTGAATGTTCTGTGTTTACTACACAAATGAGACAAGAAAATGAAATAAAGAAGTGTCCCATCTTCCCCAACCCTACTATATTCTGTTTAACATTTCTCGCACCGTAGAAAGAGCTTAAACGTACGGAATTTTTATTGTATTGCCGTTCCAATAGGTCATAAAAGGTAGCGCTTCGTTAGCGACCCACGAACGTTTGCTTTACGGAAGACTGGTTGTAATTATCAACTCGAATTCCGATGATTCTTTGCTGGTCGCATAAAATTCCGCTAACATAGGTGACTAGTGACTACTCTGATCTACAAACATTCTTGGCCTATATTAATACTTAGAGACAAACATAGGAAAAGTTATGAGATTCCGCTTTAGGATTAAAGCGTCGGAGTAAATTGTAAAACTTCTAAAACGTTTTATATTTAATATAACCGCCCGTACTTTGCTATTCTCCAAACGCTTTTCACGTATTGGGTAATGTTGACTTTTTACGTCCCCGTTTTCGGAGGCGTAACCCTATTTGTTGTCACTGACCGTACAGTTGTCATTCGGCAAAAGTCATTTACGACCTCTGATCTGTGATGTGTCGCTCCGAAACGTGCATAAGCAAATAGAGGCCACGCTTACTGCCGGGTTATACAGTTTACCGGCAAATGTAAATATGTTTTCCAGACATAACATTCCTTCTGCCAGAATATGCCAGTGTTTCCCAGCATTTTCTGCCCCGAACTATTTTCACTGGCATCCTGTTTCGCTGTCTCGCACCTTGCAACAATACCACAAGACGTTTTATTATATAGGTTCGATAAAACGTCTATATTTGCAACTGTTTAACGATTAAACTGCTTTTTATTACCAAGTACATTCTGCACAAACCTAAATGAGATTGTGCTACCAAGTGGGTACAAGCATGTCATTCTAAATGCATTCAATACAGTAAGGATTTTTTTACGAAAATTTTACAGTTAAAAATCAAGTCCAACTAATAGTTATATAAGAATCATATATACATCTCTTATGATATACATTTATATATGCCTTTGGTTGAGAAACACTGGTCTGTTCGAACCATCAAGGCCACCCGGGTAGCTTGAAAGCGGATGTTCTATGTTTGCTTTGCCGGTGAAAAGGTCCCGGTCATGTCCAGTTATTAAAAATATCATAGAGCTTTCGATAGCATAGTATGGTTGGGGGTGTGATGGGACATCTTTAGCACATGATATCTAAATATTCGGAACGTGTTAAAAACTATTAACAACGGTATATGGGAGTCGTGAGGATATGGTATACTCTACTATATGATACGACGGAATTTGGACATTCCCAACATGCTGGTATACTTAGTGTAGTGGCACCTTTTCCAGCAGGCGTGAGAACATAAGCTCTAATCCCAATCAGCTGGTGTTGTATGGTGCTTGTATACGTCCGTAATGTCCATCGGTGGTTGTTTTCATCAAAGGCTCGATTTTGATTACAGCTTCATGGAGGTTATGACCGCCTTTATGTAAGTTTCTCACGAAAATCGTTTTCCGTACCCCAAACACTTAACAGACAGTATATATACGAACTGTGTTGTATTCCGTTCCTTTTGCGGTTCAGGAACAGTGCACATAATGTAGCTTTTTAGAAAGGTCAGCTTTACGTTGCAACAGACGCCCTTGCTTTAAAACTTCGATCTTTCCTGCTGTCTGTATATACGTAGCAATCGCTGTGTGTGGCGTATTGTGCAATGACAATGGAAATCATGACGTTTCCCGCTTTCGACGCACTATAACATAGGCCGGGGAAGGAGGGAACTTACAGTATAACGGATTCTATAGGGGTATAAATACGCCGACACCTGCGCCATTACAATTTAACGTCTGACGTTTCCACCTTTTGTGGTAAGCGGGCAGTCGTTCCACAATCTTTTCATTGTCAACAACGGTTTCCGTCTAGTTACGACACATCTCGGTAAAGCGTCGTTTCTCGGCCACCTTTCCGGCCGCTGTTGTTTTATCGCCGGCCAAATGCTACAACATGTTTTATTCCAAAGCGTGAAGTTGATTTCAATCGCTACAACACAAAGTGAATGCTGTTAAAGTCGTCTCATATTCTTATTTATTCTGTACAGGTATTATAGTAGACTGGCTGGGGTAAGATTGGACATCATATAACCGCAGACTTGCGACTATTTATGACTATTTATGGGTGTTGGTAATTGTATAAAATACAATCAGGAAATATCGGGTTTAGGTTCTATTACGGTATTTCATCCTACCCCATCGTATTGCACATGCAAATCCAGGAAGATCTCTTGGTTTATACAACTGAATACCCACTTAAGCCTGGCATGCAATACTTGAGCCTTGTGTTACGATACGTGGTTGAGGAAATGTCAGTGCCATAAATCACATACAACTATACATGGTTCAATTCGCAGCAACCGTGCACCTGCGTGTAGCAGCCCTTGTAATATCAATGAAGCTTGTTACCCCATTACACTTGTCTTGCACCTCGTTAGTGTAACGTCTCTATGTCAACGGTTTATAATATGGATGCTTACGTTAGGTCAACTTCAAAAAATTGTCGGTAGTTTTTATTTATTTTTTTTACTCCCCTTTGCACATATTTTTAAAGCTGTTTAATCTGTTTAATTAAAGTAACTTTCTACCTACAAGGAATGGCCTATACCTATACTGGGAGTTTTAATACTTAAGTATTGTACAGACTGTTTGAAATTCTAGTTTTTATTGTATTATGGCAGAACTGACTTTATTTATTCCAAGCCCCGTTATAGCTAAAACCGAAGTCTCAATCCAGTATTTTGTAGCGTGTGTTTCGCGTAAATCATATATTTAATACTAAGAATACGGATTAAAAAAAATCGAAGTTTTGAAATTTAAAACCACTGCGGAACGTCAGTGTCTAGGTAGCGTGTAAATTTCGTAACAGTTCACGCAAATTCCTCCGGCGTCAAACCGCAGTTCGTACACCTTCGTGTGACGCTGTCAGTCCCCGTTTTATTAGCGCATTTTAAATCCATTTCATTTCCTGTTGCGGTCGCGGCAGCTTCTACTATCCTTGTATAATGGTAGTGAAGAACCGGGCGCGAGCTGCCACGTTGCTATTAACTATCGGACGTTACCTGTTAACTGTCATATACGCAATATTTCGGTATGTATTACCACCAATGTTCTATTTCTAATTATTGTTGTAAATATATATATATATTATCTGTGGCAAAATTAAAACACAGCCTATTATTGGCCGGGGTAAGATGGGACATGTTTTCACTCTTTTTATCGTCTAATTGGATGGTAAACAAAGAAACTTTTCAGAAATGTATAACCGTATGTTGCCAGAGCTGTAGAATTTACCTCAATTCGTAAAAATACGATTGGGAAATGTGGGATATTTATGCTAACGGTATCCCATCTTACCCCACAGTACTTTACTACTTTATGAATTGCGACTAAACCAAGCACACATGCATATAACAGCCTGATACGAAAAAATAGCATAGGAAAAATAGCTTATTCACTGGGCGCAAGTTTTATTTACACAGAAACGAAAAACGACATTTCGTCACTGGTTGTGGTTGCATCAGAATGTGAAATTCACATATTTGGCGTGTTTTAGTTCATATATCGCCACACTGAGCCGCGTTGAACTTCGTGTGCTTCGGTTAATGCGGCTTGTCATGCTTATTGTGGAAATCCGCATACGTTGTGTGATCCTACACCATTTCGTGTCGCCAGCTTTATCGACAAACCCTCAGGCAAAACTTAAACTTGTCAATGTTTACAGAGGACGATTTGTCAGTCGTATATCAGTCGTTAAACGAAATTGCTTTCAGTGCTAACGGAATACACGTACATAAAACAATATTATACTTTTTAACAAGAAAGAAACTGTTTTAAACGGTAAATTTTTTAATTATTTGTACTTTCATTTCAAAATACTTTCATTTCTCCGTAACGTAATAAAGTTTTCGTTGTAATGTAACAGTTGCATTTAAATCGCTAAGGATCGTTCGCAGTTGGCCAATCTATCATGTGGTGTTCGGTATCATGGCAAGGCAGTGAACGTAAGCCTTGCAGTTTGTTTTGAAAACAGCTTCGATTGTGATTAATTCGATACTTAGCCATTCGCAGGTCTACAGCCATTGTAAGACTGCTAGGTCCGAGCCTAATCTCTGCTTGTCGCCTGTCCCGTTTGTTTAGATCGAGATTTTATCCGCTTCCGCTCGCGAGTGTTGCCGGAGGATTTGTAAACATCTGACGCAGTGTTGACCCATCAAAGTTACAATTTCACGCACTAACGCTAATAAACGGTGAACATTCGTTTTATACAGTATGGTAGGGAAAGATGGGACATCTTTTAACTCTATTTTCTAATCCCATTTAGTAGTAAACACAGAACATTCATAGAATTATAAAACCATGTCTTTACGACTTCCACAGACCGTTGTTAATTCTTTAAAACACGATTGGAATATTCAGATAATATGTTCCAAATGTGTCCCATCTTTCCCCACACTGCTATATTTAAAAATCCCACGCAAATATGCGCTGTAAGTAAAAAGCGTAAATCTCTATACGTGTTATAATGCCAGCGGCTTCAGGATTAAACCAGTCATAACCAGATAAAACCGCCCTTCGTCACAATCCCATCATCTTAATACACCCTTGATGGATGATTTAATAATCTTTGCATAATCAGGATTGGACCAATTAGCCAAGACGACTCGACCCGAATTTTAATTGCTTTCTCTAACCGGCCGTGGTTTCCTGTAGTACTTGACTCTAACCTCATCCTGGGGAAAGGAATGAATAATCAAATAAGGAATCCAGACTTACCATGAGAATACTAATTAGGCAAATCGTCAGAAATTCCCAGTCTGGTCTGCTAAAAATACCCTAAAAATGAAAAACTACGTCGTTTGTTTTTTTATAAAAAACTTCAAAATTTTATATCATCTTTTTGACATTAACAATTGTCACCAAAATGTGTTGCATCATCACAACCGATAGGTAACCCCGCCACAGGTGCATGAACCGTAATCCCTTATTCTGTTACGAGCTCCTATCCAAATCCACATATCTCAGTGTATACCCGGGGCCGCGACCCTGCACGCCCTCTGCGGTATTTCCCGCATCGTATGCCGGTTAATTGATTCCATTTTTAATAACCGCTGGTATTTATGCTCGGCGGTGCATTACATCGCTACAGTATTCAATTTTCCGTATACTAAATAACGAGCTTATGGTAAAGTATTGGCCCCTGAATAATTAATAGCGTTATAGCGAAATGCTCTGCAGACCCCAGCTCGGCTGTCTTAGGACCTGGAGCGTAAACAGCATGAATTATACACATTGTTGCGCCTCGTTAATCCTATACGATCTATGTAGGCGCTTGGTGTTATGTTACGCTTCGGTACAACCAGATGTTTTCGCTGGGTTCAACCTTGCCAGCAAATTTCCGAGGTACGTAAAAACGCAACAAAAACTTTTTTCCCAAAAAACAGAGTTCGGAGGGGTGACGTCATACTTACGGGCTGTCAATCAAAGTAGAAAGGTGTTTGTCTCAATCCGCGGCTTTAGCAGTCGCATTAGCGATGCGATTAAAAAGGAGAGTGACATGGCTGGACGGATTGCTTTGTAGATCAAGGGTCACTTTGTTTTTCAGTCTTCAATCGCGCGCGAGGATTCGAATTGCGACTTTCCGTAGCGGAACCCGAGTTCGCTGCTGTCGCGCACGACAATGCTGCTTGTTACGTCATAACAGAGGCCGGGTCGCAAAACGCATTGAACCATAGAATCGCATTTTGTTTACGCAACCGACATTCTGATGTCAGCCAATACCCGCGAGAATTTAGTGTTTGTGGGGTTTTATCGGTGTAAATTATACCGTTAAATATGCGACTGAAATGTTATAGGCATTTTTTGTTTAGTACAGTTGCCTATACCCCACAATACGTGCTAAAAGTGTCCCATCTCCCCCTACCCTACTATATATGTTATGTATTTCGCAAAGCAGACACAGTCGAAAACTTGAGTTCGGTATTTAAAATATTTCTTTGCGAACATCAATTTAAACATCGCATGCTTATCTGTCTATCAGTTGGCTTTATTCAATGGAACATTCAATTTGAGAACGCCCGCGTATCCCTCATGGTCAGTGCAGTTTATCAATGTGTGGCACGTAACGCTATATGCTTATTCAAACACCGCATGTGTACACAAAAATAGCAGCCATTGACATTTCTAGCGTTCCTAGACCTTCTTCAGAATTTATCATTTTGACTTTACGTTTTCATCGTCTTTCAATAAATGACGTAGCCGGTGACGTCATCAATGTGTTTAAAGTCGCATTCTATTACGTCCAATGTTGTGGTACCATAGGTAACCCGGCATTATACTTAAGGTCTCCTTAATTCCAACACGTCATTCGAGCGACCGTGACCGCATCGCTATTGTGATGTCACGACTGCCTTTGTTTGACGACAATCGCGCCATTCCACGCCCGCCCGCGCACGCACAAAAGCGCGAGACCACATGCCCCCCTACGATCACTAAATCACAAATATAAACAGGCGAGAAAAAATGAGCACCCGATATTTCAGCCACAATGCGGTTAAATAACCAGGCACAGCACGCTCTCCACGCTTAGCCTGGAATCTTAACCAACGTTCGCATATTTCCGCTTCCTCTTAGTGTTGTTTTACCGCAACCTTGGTCGGATTAAATCTGACCTCTATTGCGGTTGTTAAGCCGCTGCCGAGATTTGCTAGTTCGTATTGTAATCTGAAAAAAGAGCGAGCTTCTTTATGCATAAAATTAAAGGCAAATTTGTGTCTAATCTGCCTATAAAGCTGCCGATAAGTGTTGAATTGTAGAGTATGAATAGGTTATTACACCGGCGCATTTAAAAGCTTTAAACACGATACCACTTCAGCCTGTTGCGTATTTTCTCCGAATTTTTCAACCTTGCCAAATTTGGCGTTTTTAGAGCGTTCATTAATTTCGGACTACCCGTTTATTTTCGGCTCAGCGGCCGACTCGTTGGCGCCGCAGGTGACGAGGATGGCCACTCGGCGTGATTAATGACGTCATTAAAGGCGAGGAGGCTTCTGTCAAGTAAAACACGCGTTGTCGTTGGTCCGAATCGGATCTTCTTACAGTGATTTATGGAGCAAAGTTACGACTGATGCCTACCGCGTCCGGTTCCGCAGATTTCGTTTATTTAGCGGCGGTCATGTTTTTGCAGCAACTTGAAAAAGATCTTCGCTATCTTAGGCTCGTTTAAGTTGTTCAATATCCCGTTTCTAACTAGTAAGGTACACCTCGCACGCTTTCTACAGAGATATTACTGACGGCACAAAAAGCTTATAAAACTCCGTGCAAGCGAATGCAATATAATTGTTTATTAGGTTTATAGGTTCAGATCTATTTTTACCGGAAAACACACACACTCAAAGTTATAATTTTGTTAAAACACCTGGAGTTCAAATTTCTCCACGAAAAGTAAGCATAAGCAATTTTAGCCCAATATGTAACTGCGTCCCAATTTACACTGATAAACTATCTACCCGAATTATTCACTATATAACGTTACCCATGCTATTTTACTCAATGTTTAAACGGCTCCAAAAAGCCTTTAAACGCCGCCTATATCTTAAACCGAAGCCCCGACGCATTTAAATACATTCCATTGGCAGTTTAACTGCACTAATAGCCTTTAACTACCAGTAGCCCTTATTCAGCATTACGTATTCGCCACTAGCTTAAGCTAAACACCATTAGTTGGACAACAGAATTTTAAGATTTCGACGTTCGCTGCGACAGTTGCAATTATTGACAACTCGGACCAAAACGTTCATCATTTTTCGCATTTCTGCCACGTTTGTCAACGTAATCTAATCCTGGTACTTAGCAGAAACTCTCCGATAGCCGATATGTTTCTTAAACGCATTTTTTTCACACTTAGGTTTATTTTTGTTGTTTTGGTATAGCAGCATATATGTAACTTGTTCCAAAATAACTTTTGTAATCAATCGTCTTAAAATATTTTGCACTTTTAGCCTGAAAATGTCATTTTACCGCGTGTGACGTACGCAGTAGTTTTCCGTCCATCAAACTGACGGATAACGCGGATTTACGCCAGTTACTTTACTGGTAAACCAAGCAGGCTATTAAGAAGCGGACAGTTTACAAATTTCGGCTTCTCGTGGCATGGAAAATATGCCACAGTATTTGCCCTCAGCAGACACGCCCGCAATTCTTATTAGTAAACACGACTTTCGTCGCGCCGTTATTTCCGCCTGTTTGCTGCAAATCGGTCGGATTTTTGTGGATTATACCGAGGCCCTTGACGCCACAATAGTGATCACTATTACGATTTAACATGGTCCATTTGCTGCCAGGTGTGTGTTAAAGTTCGCGTAATATTACAGGAACAATAATGATATTTTAATGTGTATTAACTTAATATACCTTAACCTAGCATTACTGTTGTTGTTTGTTTTCGACAAATACCTTTCAGACGTAACACAACACGTTCAAGTAGGGAAAAATGCTAAATTCTTCTTAAAATATTTCTTATTTCATTTATTCTTTGTCATTTGACCCATAGCCTTACCGTATATAACCGTCTATCTATATGCATAGTGGCAATGTTACGCCATAATGTATAGGGTAGCCTTGCCTCACTGACCTGTGGGTTTGAACCCTAATAACCCCTTGGGGACCTCGCATAAGAAATAAACCCTAATCCCCGGTGCCCAAACCCGAAATAGCGTGCGATCGAGCGATTTGGGTGAGAATTTCACCCCTAACTTGAACCACAGAGTTTACATATGAGAGATTAGGACCGTAAATTGCCGTTCAGTCAACTCGTACTTTTTGCTCGAATGCGCTTCTTTCATTATTGTGTCAGAAATTTATATTAACAGCCTTGAGACACGACAAAAAACAGGATTATATTACTTTTAAATACACAAGTTAGCTATACACAAAATTATAAGCTAACCACTACGAGAGTACCGCTGTTGTATTATAAAAGAAGTGATCCAATTCGTGCTATACAAAATATGTTTTCGTGTGTTAAAACAACATTTTTTCTAGCACTGCCGACATATATGACATATGTTGTAGGGTAGGGGAAGACGGGACACCGTTATCACCTAATATCCAAATGTCCTGATTGTGTTTTAAACAATTAACTACGGTCTATGCGGAGTCGTGTAAGGACACGGTTTTATAATTCATTAAATGTTCTTTGTTTGCCAGTTCCTTGTACACAAGTAGCAAATATAGTGCGTTTTAAGCCCAGATCGGCAGTTCCTATTTATCTTGTTTTTCAATAAACAAGATTGTTTGTTTCAAAACATACAGCTTTGCGCTAATTATCTTTCTTGTGCCCCTGCACCCCAAAACTCATTCATCTCAAGATAACGGGCGTCTTGGGTTTCTGAATTTAAAAATAACTTGTTTTGGCACAATATTCTGATTCATTAATCAGGCATTATCCGATAAGGTGAATAAACTACCTTTCAAAGTACTCAAAAGCATGGATCTACTATTACTTGTTTATTTCAAATCGTAGCCTCATCCATTATCGATACCCCGAGTCCGTATTCTAACTTAGTGATCGTATCTGTACGCACAAATGTGCCGATTGCATGCAGATAATATCCGTTTCAGTCTCTTGCGTACAGCAACGCTACACACCTGCTACAATATGTTTTAAATGCGAATCCAAACCTTAGAAGTATACACCGTAAATATAAAGTAGAACTACCAAAGTATTTAGTCAACGTATAGCATATACTGTGTGCGTATCTGCCCATACAATGCTTTACGTAGATTTTCGGAGTACCGGTTTGTTACCCACACGCAATAATTGAATTTCAATCCGTATATGGTGGTAGGCATTCGGCGCATCGTCCAGTGCGTCCCATTTCTGCATGCGCGCCACGAATGTGCCATATATGCAGCTCCGTAATGGTGTCTCCCAATTTGTCCGTCCACTGACTTTTGTTTTATTAGCCCCGTGTTCAAATGGGCCGTGACATTCGACTAAGTGGCGATAAGAACCCAGAGAAGTCAAGCGGTCATTCTGAAAGCTGGTTTTGCTCATTTTTTTTATTTATGTCGTCGCCCGTGACTTAAAAATCCATGAATATTAATGAATTTAAAAAGCAAAAATTTTTTTTTAACTATTTATATATGTTCTAAAAATATCAACTATTCTAAATCGCCGAAGCATCTTGTTCAAGTTAATGCGGTTTAACTTGTATTTCGCCGAGGCATTGATATTGGAATCTTGTGTATGAATAGGTACAAGCTGTAAGTCTGTGGTTTCGTGAATTACACGTTCTCTTATCTTGTCTGACTCAGTAAGTTTGCATTACACAGAAGCCTTTTGTTTTACTAATCGCGATCTTAGAATTACAAAACACGGGTAGTGTCGGCTCCCCGTGCACTACCAGACTAAGCATAACCACAATAAAGGGTCCTCGCTTAAAACGTATATTTTATTTATTTATTTATTTCTTCGAAATGATAGCTAAGATCATGCCATTTAAAGAACAAAGAAAAGAGAACCAACAGCAAAACAACAGTTGTTATAACACGCCATGGAAAAAAGTTCCTCATGACTATAACAGGTTGTGTAATTGTTGAAAACACCATCAGGAAATACGGAATATTATGTGATAAAGATATCCATCTTACCCCATAGCACAGTACCATCACGTAATACAACTTTTCAGATTAAAAAACAGCCAACCTCCATAACCATAGTGATTTGCAACGAACGTGCGAAACGGTAGATTCTTCGGACTATAACTACGGTTCTTACTTAAACGCGGTTAGTTGCTAATCCATTTCCAAACAACATATCTTCGGTTCAACACTTCTACTCTTGTAAGCATTTTTAACACTGCGTGGCCTTTAAACATCACGTATTATATAGTATAGTGGGGGAATATGGGACACCTTTAACACATAATAACCAAACATCCTGATTGCATTTTAAACAATTAACATCGGTCTATGGGAGTTGTAAGAATACGGTTTTATAATTTTTTGAATATTCTTTGTTTACTACCTAATGGAACGAGAAAATGGAGATAAAAGGTGTCCCATCTTCCCCCACCCTACTCTACATTTCGAACGTTATGTTTTAATTTAAAGAGCCGCCCATTAAACCCGCGTATACAATTTCGTTGGTTTTGTTTGCAGGCTTGCAAGAACGCTAAACGTATTAATATGGTCAATTTTAATCAGTTTCTAAAACTGCGGTATATTTGGGCAAAAAGAACATTGGCCTATTTTGGTAATTTCTTAACCGAACATGCAAACTCAATAATGCGCCAGAAATACCAGCTTGCAGAGTTTGCGTTTTCTCAACACATAGCCCGCAGCATGACGCAAACGCACCTACGTCACGATCATACCTGTTCCCTATTACGTACCATCCTTCTGCATAACCATATATGCTCATATATAGCAACCGTAGCTTTCGAGGCCGCCGTGCAACGACCACCAAATATGAATACAAAGAATAAAATTTCCGAATTTTCGATCTCGGCCGAAATAGAGATAACAGATGTATTTTGATTTATTACAACTCCCTGGAAAAGCGAAACTCCTGTAAAAGTCAACCCGGTAAAAGCAACCGCGACCGCGGGCGTTCCGAGAAAGTTCAATCACTTTTTAACCATACAGTTTGTTATAAGCCTTTTAGCTGCTAGTCTGTTGTATAGTTACCCGATGTATACACATGTGGTATTAATTTAATGGGCGGCCTCTTCCACTTTTTAACCAGTTTTATCAAATTCCACTTTTTAACTATTCCACTTTTTAACCAGTTTGTTAGAAGTGTTTTAGTTTCATGCTATAGACTGTTGTATGGACACACCAGATACAAATCATTGGGCGGTCTCCTAATCAAATTTATGTTTATACGCATTTGAGGTTAATCGAAATTAAACTGCTCACCAAACCGCTCGAGCCAAAACATTATACCGTTGATACAGTCCATGATAAGAAGCTGCCGTTGTGTTACCACGCTCGCTAATGACCATACTTTGTCCGCTACCCTTCTTTACTTTATGTGTTTCGTTTTCCAATTACGAAAACCGACACGGTTTTTTAATATCAGGTAAAAACCTTGACGCCAATCGAATACGAGTTTTGTTTTATGTAATAACCGAACCAGTATATTCCGGAACAAACCGGTTTGATCAAGTATTCCAAGTAGTTTTGACCAGCAAAGGGATTGTTTGTAATATAGTAGGGTGGGGTAAGACGGGACACCCTTCCCATCTATTTTCTCGTCCCATTTGATGTAAACAAAAAACATTCAAAGAAATATAAAACCATATCGTCACGACTTCCATAGAACGTTGTTAATTGTTTAAAACATGATCAGGATATTTGGATATTAAGTGAAAATGGTGTCCCATCTTACTCTACCCTACTGTATGTTTTGTATTCCGAAACTATTCAGTATGTTGTCTGTTAATATAACAAAACAAAATAACAAAACAAATCGTTTGAAAACATTAACGTATCCCTAGGCAGATTAGGTTTAGTCCTTAGAAATAACCATCTGTAACTCATGGTCTATTGACGCATGTAAATCCAGATCCATTAGTTCATTGAAGCAACAAAATTATTAACTGGTGCGTTTCCCGTTGCACACCCATAACATATGCCCACCAGACCTAAAAACCACCATCATACACCAAGCAAAAGTAAGAGATTCGCCACCACCGCTTTCCATATGTCAATACACTATTCTATAATCAATTTGGCAGTTTCGTAAGCTCTGATTCATGCCCACGAGACAACCGTAGTTATGTCTACAAACCACCGTGTAAGTCCCACGCCCGTTCAGTCACTGTCCGCCTCCGCAGTATAATACGTTAATTTAGGCTCTCATGGTGTACTTGTGTCGAATTTACCAAATTTGTCGAGATTACCGGCGCTTCTGTGGGCGTAAATCCAGACAGCCTTCTGTCAAAGTCAATACCCATAGCTTATGTATTTGTGGCCTTTTCTTTCACAATCCAGTCTCGCCACCAAGTTTTTAAATATCCACTCCAAAAGGGAGGGGCGCCACCACTTAATTCCCGAGTAACGTAGTAGCCTACACAGTAAAGTACGTAAAATGTGACACGCTTTGCGCATATAGAATGTAGTATACAAACACCCGCACCAGTCAGTGGGAAAAAACCTTCCAATTTCCAATGGTTTGAGGTCTTTTAAATTAAAAATGTTTTCAAAGACCACCGCAATGGCACAAAAATATTTTAATTCCTAAACCGCTTTCGGGAATGTGAGAGCCGCAGACTGACGACGCATTTCATAATCTCTGTGGACATCAAATCGCGTATCCTTCGTCGCCGCCATTTGCTTTGAAACTGCTGCATGCGACCAGGTGCTGCTGTCATCTTTTCTAGACGTTCATGTCACCCATTCTAAGGTTTAGAATCGAGTTACGTGATGTAACCCACGATAGTCAGGATCGGGCACATTTCGAGTTTTTTTACCGAAACTTTGAAGAGAAAATCCCGCCAAAATTGATCTAATCGTCCGTTCTTTGTTTCAGGAAAACGCATCAAAGAAGAACCGAAAAAGCCACGCGGTAAGTGGCGAGTGAATAGTTTTTCGCATGCATTTTTCGATTTTTTTCTCTATATTTTGACATATAGCAGTCATCATAGGCAAACTTGTTTCACTCACTGCCAAACACCTGGGCGTTGTTTTAAAATATTATTCAATCTGAAATAACCTTTGCCCACAGATCCCTGCCAAGAAGTGCTTTGTGGTTACGGTGCGAGTTGTCAGGCGGTTGATGAAGACACAACGACTTGCGTATGCCCTCCAGTGTCCTGTTCCGCCTCCCCAACAACGGAGGACATTCTCGCTCCCATTTGTGGCTCGGATGGCGTCACCTACCCTAACGAATGCAGACTGCGTGCAGCAGAATGCATGGCGCAGCACCGCATCAAAATTAAAGCCACCACATCGTGCGGTAAGTTTGTAACCTTCTAAAGAAAGCACGTTGCTTATGTTGTATTGCTACAAATTGGACGTATTATGTCAAAAACAACCTGAAAAATGGTTGTTGCATTAACTGTTTAATTACAGTAAATTTAATGTGACTTTATAACAGATGTTTGACCTTTTTCTCGCTATACTTAATGACCTATAAACTCCACTATTAAATATTAAAGAAGACAGCGCAGCAATAATACTGTGCTGCTATTCGCGCACTATAATTAATAATGCATACACCTGTTATATCGTATATATATAGCAACTCACGTTTAAAGTTTTGTTAAATAACAGGTGTAGCCCCTAAACTCCAAGTAAATTTATTTTAAGAGAAAAATGGAATAGAATTAATCAATATGTACGAGTGCAAATGCTTGTATTATTACGAACTCTAGACTTATGTTATATGTATACACTTAATAATCCTTACAGTTTCGCGAGCATTTATATCACTCTGTCACCCACCGTCCCAGAACCGAAATAGATTTTCAAGACATAACACTAAACTACGTTTCCGACGTTCGAACGGCGTCAAGTCACACCTACAGAACGAGAATACGAACTTTAACGCAGCCGCAAATTCCAACGTTAGCTAATGCGATCACCGCAAGCCTTTTCGCACCAGTTACATTCGCGCACAGTGAAAGCAAAAGGGCCATCACTCGTCGATGCCGATTTACGTATCGACCCCTTGCTGTTACTCCTGTTTCGATAACGATCTTCTCATCTTATCCAAACACATCTCATAACCTAGCCCCACCATAACGTTAACTTGGGTGTTGGGTTTCAAACTACTCAAAACGGGCTTTAACCTGGCGGGAATGCGACTTCATTTAACTCAGTGGATGTTACGATACATTAACCACAACCCCTCATACAGTTAAGTAGGCAGTGCCACGAACGAATTTAGAAAAACATGTTACATTACTTGCGGTTAAATGGGAAAAATAGACTTCCATCTATAAATACAACACGGCTGTTTTGATTTACATCCCGGGACATCCATACCACACATAATTATCACGCTCTCCCAGGCGGTTCTGGTCACATGAAGTCACATAAAAGTGTATATTCGTATTTTTGTCCTTTTCCACGGATAAGTATAGAAGGGTGGGGGACGATGGGACACCTGTGTACTTTATTTTAACGTTAAAAAATATAAAATCGTATCTTGACGACTCCCATAGACCGTTGGTAATTGTTTCAATCACCATCAGGATATTTGAATATTATGAGCTAAAGGTGTCCCATCTCCCCCCACAGTACTTTATATTCGTCTTTTTCCACAAAAAGTATAACAGGCTACAATCAGCCCACTCCCAATATTAACACCAGGCTTACTGTTCCCATGTATACCGGCCACCTTTAATACCAAACCAACTCCCATTTTTTAACGAATTCCATTCTTTATCTAAACCACTGGCAAAAAAGAACATTGATTCCAATTAACGGACGTGATAAATTCCATGTATGCTCCATGGTTTATAGTGTATCAGGTCCAATCTGTCAATAACGTATTGCTGGTTTTACTTTAACAATAAATGCAAATCTATAACAACCTTCAATGAAATCTAAAACAATCCACGATGAAATCAAGTCACAAAATTCAAGTTACTTAACAGACAAGTATTTGGTTTATTTCTTTTGCTCGGCGCCGTAAATTAAGTTCCCATACACGCAATCTCACATTTATTGTGTCCTTTAATCCTTGGGCACTAAAATCAACAAAAATCCCACTTTCGCAAGTATAAAATGATGCTCCAATCAGTAACATTCAAAAGGAAATCTATTTTAAAGAATTCAGCCAAAATAAACAGTTCTGTTGTCCAGTTTGCCCCAATAACCTGACATTCCTCAGCAGAAGCCCACCGTCAGGCCATAAACTTTTTACGCACTAAGCCCACTCGTCGTCGTCATGGTTTTAGGGTGCGACCCACAGAATCAAGTTTAACTACACTGAAGCCCACTGGTCAGTTGCTTGGCTTGTCGTGGTAGTTGTGTGTTGTAGATGTTCTTGTTGTTTGTGTGTTGTAGTTTTCCTTGTTGTTGTTTGTGTGTTGTAGTTTTCCCTGTTGTTGTTTGTGTTTTGTAGGTGTCTTTGTTGTTGTTATTGGTTGTTAAACTGTTAGACGTGTGTTCGTTTTTGTTTGTTTTCTATTAACCAAAACGTGTGTAATTGATCCAATTTCCGGAGTATGCCCATGACCTACAATGTGTATATTAGGGTAGGGAGAGACTGGATACTTTTAGCACATCATATCCAAACATCCTGATGATGTTTAAACATCCAACAATGGTCTATGGGAGTTGTGAGGATACAATTTTATAATTCTTTGAATGTTTTTTGTTTACTATCAAATGGGACGGGAAAATAGAATGAGATGGTGTCCCATCTATCTCACCCCACTATATAGGCCGTGTTATATGTCTTATGTCGCTGTATTGAGTTTAGATTTGTATACAGTAGTAATCGATGCGCATTGTAATGGCGTTACAATACCTTTAGCGTAGGTTAGGTTTAGGTTATAGGTGTATTTGTATAGTTTACCCTTTGCAACTTAGCTTGTAAATCCAGCCAGTAGTTTTCTAGTCGGCTTCTTAGCATAGGTTAAACGGATTGACTTTTCTTTATCCTTCTGTGACATTTATTTTTCCAATGACGTAATCATGAATATATACAAAATTCTTTTGTTTTTTTGTTTCCCATTTAACGTTATAATTATTCAAAACGTGAACTATATATTGACTTTGTTCGTTTGGTACGCAATATCCCCCCCCTTAAAAAGTCCTTAACAGCCTAATCTCTTAATACTTACGCCTTTTGTAAGCACCCGGTCCCATTTCCGATTGTTTACGTCACAATACGTTCGTCACGGGCCATTGTGGGGGGGGGACATGGAAATAACAGGTGTAAGATGTCTACACCCGTAATCCTGTTACCGAATTTCAATTTCATACGCTTTGTGTAACGAGACTTGTTAAAGCTATGGTTTTCTCTTTGAACATGTTTATAATCTAAAACTTAACCCTTTGAAAACTTGTGGCAGTATAGCTTTCCAGAGTAATTTAAAAACAACGTTTTCAATCGCATATTGGATACACAACTAAACGTCTAAATGTCAAATATCAAACCAGGTTTATATATCACCCGCGCGCTCTGAAAAAAAAACGTAAAAAAATGTATGTCCACAGTCGTTAATGCAATAAACAGTCCACAGGGTCTACACTGTAGTGCAGTACATGCAACCTGCAACACAAACGAACTAAAACACTAGATTTTAGCACCTCCTAATAAAGAGCTACCGAAAATGCAACATGCGCGAATTCGCAAAGATTTTGAGCTCCGCAAAATGGTTTAAGCTTACAGAACGTTTTTCTGCGTATAACTACCTTGTTTCGACGTGTTAAACTGTTGCCACAGCAATTCGACCATGTCCCCCTCAAAGTCAACCCACTAATTATGCGGTGGTTAAGCAGCTCTTATCCCTGATGGTATTCTTGATAGTACGATCATTTTCTCCAGCTTAAAACCTCCTAATTAAATCTAGCGTCCAGTGATTGAACTTTCACTAACCCCGTGTCCCTAGAGTTAAGAATTGACCCTTGTTAGGCCCAATTTTCGTTCCGGGAGTTACAGGGACAGAAAATCCGATTTTACGTTGGGATATTACTGGATTTGTATCAGTTACGTTGTTTTATTATCCTCCCATAAGGGACTAGCGACTAGTTATTATAGTATCCTATCCTGTCTTCCAGGGCTAAAGGGTAATTTAGGATTAATTCTCGGTATAACTATGGCGGTTATTCTCCTGCTCGAAAATATACTATGTAAAAAAAAATGTCGCAATAATTGTAAAGTGTCGTAATGTCTTTTCGGTTTCGACCATTCTTTCCGATAGAAATTTAGTGAAAGTAATAAAATTACCGATCGAGACATTTTTTCTAAAATACGATTACAGCTGCCAAAAATTCAGCTTCCAGTGCCAGATTATACGTATCCAGTTTTAGCAGGTCCGACCCAGTATAGACGGCGTCGATAGCTCACATCAAAGCGCTTAAATGTCACCGTCAACGCGTGGGGCTCACAGTAAACTTAGTAACCGTCTCGCGCCCTGTGGTTTTCCGCGCTCTAGTAGAAATGTCGCATGAATAGAGTTTGTGTAGTGCATGAGAAACTGACATTTAACGAGAAATCCGTAGTAGGTTGCCCTATCTTGGCCCATGGCATATGCGCCCTTCAAAATTAGTTCAGAGCTAGTTTGGAAAAATATCAAAAAAATAGTTAGTTACAGTTTTACATACATGGTTACTGGTAAGTTGGCATAGGGTGTATGAAACAAAACACCCGTGTTATAACGACTGTCGTTTTCCGGTCGCGCGAGGATAAAGCAAGTTACATTCATTCGTTCAGAACTTTTTAATGGTCCTTAATCAGTCTTAATAATATTACATGTATGCTTCTACACTTACACCCTTATATGGGCCGTACCTTTAGTTTTATAATTAAATACAGTTTTATCTACAGAACCAGTGGACGACCGACTTTGTTCGACTGTTACATGCGACTTCAACGCTGCTTGCGTTGTGCGTCCCTCAGACGACGGCTCTTTGGCGCCTGCATGCGAATGCCCGACCTGCGAGAACGTAGCAGTTGAGCCAGTCTGCGGTTCGGACCAACGGAGCCACCGCTCGAGCTGCGATCTGCGGCGTGCGTCGTGTGTGGAGGGACGTGTGATAACTGTCGTACGGAATTCAGCATGTAGTAAGTACATGAACGGTTAAAAAAACAACGACCCACGAAGTTACATACGCCATATTTTCGTACTGTGACCGAGGAGACAAATAAATTTCATTCATCCATACGTGTTAACTCCTAAGCGGGCACTGGGTGTATTAAACAACATCTGTGGTATTAGGACTGTCAATCATGCAAATCTAGTTTTATAGTGACTTACTTGTCGTTTGTTTTGCATACATATACCAATGGAATCTCTTTTCCAGACCCTTGCGACATTTTCAACATCGAAAGCGGAATTTTCTTACCAATGTGCAGTGGATCTTGCACACTAGATGGAAACGGGGAGCCCCAGTGTTGCGAGACACTTAAATGTGCGGCAAATGAAACTGAACTTGTGTGTGGAAGCGATGGAAACACTTATGAAAATGAATGTTCTCTTAGAAGGTAAGCTTTTATTATCGTTCTTAATAAATTACGATCTGGTACTTCTTCACACATAATGTAATTAATGTAAATTTCAATAAAAAAAATCTAAAAAATAATCATCTACAAAGTAACATACATGGTAACTCGTAAGCTGGCACGAGGTGCTAAACCCGTGTGATAACGACTGTCGTTTTCCGACCACGTGAGGATAAAGTAAGTTACATTCATTCATTCATTTATTTATAACAAAACAACAGTTTATATACACGTCTGTTGTTTAGTTACAAATTCCCTTCTTTTTGTCATTGTTATAATTAACCTGATCTTTGCTACTGCGTACCTGAAGAGATAACCTTCCTTAAGTTAGTGGTAATTGCTTCAACCCAGTTGTCACTAATGGGCTTGTAGATTGACATGAGGTGTATGAAGAAGGGGGCCTATATTATAAATAGGGGTTCAAGGGGGCCTATATTATAAAGACTGTTGTTTACCTTGTCCCATGAGAATAAACAAGTTTCTTTCAATCATTTAATTGTTAATTTAAAGTCACTATAACTACAACTAATATTTTACTTTTTATAACTGACACTAATTCTACCAGCATACTATATTGGTTATTTTATTTTCAGGTCTGCATGCGAAACAGCCAAATCCATAACTGTAATCAAGCAAGGCAGCTGCCCAACGAAGAAAGGTGAGATATTATTAAGCTTCATCTCTGAAGATAGTCTAATGTATTTTTGTGTTAAGAGAAATTGTTTCAGGCCAGTGGGTAATACCAATTGTCAGCTATATGGGTAAAAGGGGGAAATCGTTCATGAAGCTGTGTACATAACTTCTTATAAGCAGGCATGGTGTGTAAGAAACAGAACACTTGTGTTATAATGACTGTGGTTGCCCAGCCACGCCAGGATGAATAACTGACATTCATTCAGTGTGATCAATATGTTTAAAATGTTACACAATCTTCCACTTTTTTTTACAACAGAAATGACAGCTGTAAGAGGTTCACTGAGTATACAAGCAGATGAGAACTGTCCGGGAAATTGTGATTTACAAAATAAAGAATTTACTGATTTCCTAACTAGAATGGACACCTCAGTAAACCAGGTTAGTTTCCTGTATACTGAATTTTTGTTTCAGCGCAGAGGTTAGAGGGCTCACAATGTAACCAAGAGCGTTTAATGCCTAATGCTGTTACCATTGTTGGTTCATGTGTCCTTGGCTAGACATTGAACAGAAATTGATCCAACCTCAATGATGGGTTAAAAAACTATAAGCCCTATAAAAAAGATAAAAATCCAAAAACAAAAATCCATTAACCTACGAAGTAAAGTTTTTGGTAACTTGTAAGCAACTGTCAATGCCCTGTCAGTTGGGAGAAAAAAATTACATTTATTCAGCTGCTTATTTTTCAGCATATTTTATTTCATTTCAGAACCTCATGAGTCAAAACAACCAAGACATTGATGGCAAGACATTGGGCGATTTCCAAATAACTGAAGTCAGGCAGGGAAGTGCAATTCTGCTATTCAGGTAAAGTTAACATGTACTATTATTTTTGTCAGTGCGTAAACAAAAAAATTCCCTTTAGAAAAAGACATAATTTGCTGAGTTTTTCCATTAAAGTAAGATTCATCATATTTTTTGAGAAAAAAAGCTAATTTAAATGAGCTGCAGAGGTATATTCATGTATAAGTGAAAACTCCCAAGTTTTGTCAGATATTATCTAAAAGTCATAGAAATACAAATATTATCTAGATTTTTTCATTTTCTATGTTTAATTTTTCTCACCAGGGCATACTCGTCTACTACCAGTCAACCCATTGCAGTAAATTCGAATGCAAATTCGAACAACGAATGGATATATGATCGCTTGTACAGTGATGATAATGGCGCACTGAAAGTGGTAGCTCGGGAAAACGGTCTGAACCTCGTAACTGCAAGAAACCCACGCGATGATTTTGTTGTAGAAGGTACAATTTTTTTCCAATAATTTTGTTTTTATTTTAAAAAAAATGTTGTACATTTTGACACATAATGCTCTGTCAAGCTGCGTGTATGTCAAAAATTTTAAAGACACTTACAGTGCTTCTGCTTGGCACAACATATATATTCAATCTTGTATACAAAGCAAACTGTTATAAAAATTGACAGACTTTTTTAAGAAAAACTTTAATTCTTAATTAAATGTTCCCTTTTTCTTTCTTCTCTAACCAGATGTATGCATGGACCTCCAATGCGAGCACGGAGCTATGTGTAAGATCACTAAATCTGGATCCACCCTCACCCCCTCCTGCTCCTGTGAAAATGTGGGTGCTGCAGAATCGCTTCCAGTCACACACGCGTGCAAACAAGCAACCGATGGCAATGGTGTGCATAGAATCTTCATGAATGAAGCTGAAGCAAGGGGGGAGTCTTGCACTTCAAACCAAATACTGGACTTTAAAGACATTTGCCAAGGTCAGTGGGTTGTTCTAATATCTAAACATTTATATTTTTTTATGTTTTTAATTTTTAATGTTTCAAGTCTTAAAACAGCTTATTTTTGTAAATCAAATCAAACTTCTTGTTTTCTGAATTCTTCTTTCTCACTTTTATGGTGTCTCCATTTTCCATGCACTTTTACTGTTTGGTGTCTTTTCAAAGTTAAACAAAAATTTTGTTTGACCATTTTTCCATTCCCGTTTCCATTTCATAAAAATATTATATATACTTTATAATATTTCTATGTCACTCATTTCATTTCCCAATCATTTTAATTATGCTACCAGGAATATTAGGTAAGTACATTACAGTTTATTTAAAGCCAGTTTAAATTACACTTTGCTTTGGTATATTACATTACATAATATTTTTAAGAAGTCAAAATAGTTACATGCCAGTTTTTTCACCTGTCTTTTTTTCTGCTTTTTGAGGATCAAACGGTAAGTATAGCTTGATAAGGTTTAAAAAAAGAAGTTTTTTAAGAAATTTTAAAAGAACGTTGTATATTTACTCTTCATATGGCAAAAAATATTTCATTTTCACTCTAAACTTATAAAAACAATCGTTTTGAAACGATAATAACTTCAATTGTCTTTTCGATTATGGTAGCAAAGCTTATGATCCTAAAAATTCCCCTTTTCACCCCAGAAGCCCCAATTGACCCCTGTGCTGAGATAGGGGGTTGCAGTGGTGTGGGTGAGGCTTGCATTGTAATGAATGGGGTCGGTTCATGCCAGTGTATCACTTGTGGCGAGGAATACCAACCTGTCTGCACGAATGATGGACAAACTTTCAGGTAATTTAAATAAAAAGTCTAAACCAAGGTTTTTTTAAACTGTGTGCCGTTTAACGGTATCATGTAATTTAATGATAAATAAGATTTCAAGTAAATTAAAATATTTTTTTTAAAGTCTAAATCAGGGTTTATTGCACAATCCTTAAATTTTTACATGAATGAATGAATGTAACTTGCTTTATCCTCTTGTGGCCGGAAAACAACACTCGTTATAACACGGTTATTGTTTCAATACGTAATGCCAGCTTACGAGTTACCATGTATGTTACTTTGTGAATGTGGGTGATATTTAACATAAATACAAAACTAAGGTTTGTAACTGTAGGTGTCTTACACACTGGTTCAAACTAAAAAAGATTAGTTATGTTGCAATAACTACTTTTATTACATCACAGAAGCCATTGTGAGGTGCGGAGACACAACTGTTTATCGAAAACCAACCTGATAATTCTAAGCATAGGTTCTTGTGGTAAGTATCCCTTGACAACTAATACCTCTATTGTGGTGACTTGCTTTCTCTTTGGTGTTTTATATTTTAAGCATGTTAAAAAAGTTATCTTAAAAAATATTAATTTATATATGTTTTAATATAAATTGAAATGTATAGTAAGGTGGGGGAAGATGGGACACCTTTAGCACATATCTAAACATCCTGATCATATTTTAAACACTTAACAACGGTCTATGGGAGTCGTGGGGATACAGTTTTATAATTATTTCAATGTTCTTTGTTTACTTAATTGGGACGAAAAATAGAATGAAAGGTGTCCCATCTCCCCCACCCTGCTATATAAAATAAGTACACTGTTTCAAATTCCTTGTCAATGTGTTTTTTTAACACCCAACCCACAGAAAGTCAATGTGATGACATTAAGTGTTGGTATGGAGCTCAATGTGAAGTGATTGCTCAAGGAACTACATGTGTTTGTCCAACTGTTGTAAGTATGGCTGGGTTATTAAAACTTAACTTCAAATTACAGTTTCCTACCCTATGAAAAAATATTTTTCTGTTTATTTTGTTTATAGACTTTAAAATATCTTGGTTCTGTATAACAGTTCTTAGTTCTGATAGTTCTGGTCAATAATAACTCATTTGTTGTGCCATTACTAAAGTTAAATTTTCAAAACCATTTGTTTTGTATAAAAATAATAAGTTTTCACAACAGAACTGACTTAATGACTTTGAATGTAGGCGTTGTACCTATTTTTTCATATAGGTTTCCATTATTTTTTCAATATAAATTTTAAATAATGTTTTTATATAAGTTTTAGACTATTTTTTATTATAGATTTTATATTATTTTTTAATATAAATTTATACAATTTTGTCATATAAGTTTTGCACTGATTTTTAATATTAATTTTACATGATTTTGTCATACTAGTTTTGCATTATTTTTTAATATATTTTTTTTCATATTTTTTTCATTTAAATATTACATGTATATTGCAGTGTGTGAAAACCTACTTACCAGTTTGTGGAAGCGATGGGCAGACTTACAGCAATGAATGTGAAATGGTCGTAGCAGCATGTCCACAAAAACTTGAAGTAACTGTAGCGCATGCTGGTCCTTGTGGTAAGTGACATTCAGAATGAACTTTATAGAATGAGGCAAATGTTTCGGGTTCAAATCCCACCCAGAGCATAATTTGTATTATAAGTTTACCAGTGATTTGTATGTAGGAAAAAGAGAATTAGACTTTGAATTATGCAACATTTTCTTGTGTTAGTGTCATCCATGCCTACATCTACAAGTTAAACCGAGCATAAAAATCCAAGAGCTCAAAAAATGTTAAGAAACTCTGATTTCAATTTTTTTTCACAGACGAGCCAACACATGAAGGTTCGGGTTCTGGTGCGGGCGACGAGTGTGGTTGTCTCTTTGGTGCCTCGTGTGACACAACTATCGACGACGAGGATGCAAATTGTGTTTGTAACTTCAATTGTGAAGCAATGTGAGTTGGAATAGACTTTATATGGGGAATGAATATACTGTATTGAAAATGGACTTTAGATGTATGGATACACCATGTAGGTCACATATAGTCGGGTGGGAAAATGGGACACCTTTTCATTCTATTTTCTCATCCCAGTAAACAAAGAACATTCAATGAATTATAAATCTGTATCCTCATGACTTTAATAGACCGTTGTTAATGGTTTAAAACGAATCAGGATGTTTTGATATTATTTGCAAACAGTGTTTTACTCCACAGTACCATACATAGATTTGTTATACCTTAAGAGTGAGCATAATTAAACACTAGGGTTTATTTTTACATATTTTTTGGCGTAGAACCATTTTTTAACAGATTGATTATTTTCACTTGCAGTGGTGTTGCAGTATGTGGTTCAGATGGCAAAACTTACCCCAATATGTGTGAACTTGAAAAGGCCCAGTGTAACCAGCAAACACCAATTTCTCTCGTTTCAAAGGGAATCTGTAAAGGTAGGAGTTTGATATTTAATAATCGCATTTTTAGATCAAAAATGCATGGATAGGTTAGGAAGAAAATGGTTTTGCAACTGCATATATTAGTGAAATCATACATAAAACTTTTTGTATTTATTACAACTGTTAAATCAGTGAAATCGTATATAAATCTGATTATAATTTAAACTGATATTTTTTCAAAAGAACTAGTAGCATGTTAGTGAATGTAACTTACTTTATCCTTGCGTGGCCGGAAAACGAAAGTCGTTATAACACGGTTGTTCATATACCTCGTGCCAGCTTACGAGTTACCATGTATGTTACTGTGGGTAATGTACATTGATGTATCTTACTCACCGTTGTTAATGTACCATAAGCTCATTATAATTTATAAATGTTGAAACTGTTTCTATTTTGTACATTGCTATACCCTGTTTTGTTTAGGGTGTCGCGACCCCCCCCCCCTTTCAAACCAAAAAAAATTAATTAAAAAAAAAATTATAAAAATATTGTTGAACATTTTTTGATTAAACCCCCACGCCCTCTTATTTTTTTCTGGCTGCGCCACTGATTGTTAGTGTATTGTTAATACACCATTTCCTCTTACAGTTGGATGTGTGCAAAGCAGATATGGTTGCTGTGAGGATGGAACAACACCAGCAAAGGGTGTGGCAAGATCTGGTTGCCCAGGTATTTAAGAATAATATAAAATAGGTATTTTATATAAACAAACATAAGTATTTACTATTTATTTAAATATATATGTGTATTTATCTATATATAACTAAGTTTTTATTTTTTGTTAATTTTGAACTTTTTTTTTTAGTTAAAACATATATTTACAAGTTTGATTTTTGTGCAGAGAAATGCTTGTGCAATGAGCATGGGTCTTATGGCAATGCATGCAACCCAACTACAGGACAATGTGTGTGTAGACCTGGTGTTGGAGGACTTAGATGCGACCGGTGCAGACCTGGCTATTGGAACTTTAGAGCACTTGCTGAGAAACTTTTCACTGGTTGTATGTGTAAGTTAAGAATATTTAAATTCTAATGTTAGTTAAAGGGATTTCATTATATTGCTTTCATGCCTTTAGGCTTCAGGGTAATATTATAATGTCTATACTGTTGCTGCCAGGTGTATTAGAATGCTTTGGGCAGTTTGGTTTGTGATTTTAAAGAACTGGCGTTTGTTCTGCCATACGGGAGACATCATTATGGTTTGTCGTAATGTGTCTTGTCTAAGAACACGTAATATGTGTTGTTGTTTTTCGCTATCGTTTTCGTAATGATAAATACAAATCTGTTTTGTAAAAATTGCTAGACAATCATTTTCACACAGAGAACCTATATCCAATGGGCTATAGGAAACACTTTGTCACAACTTTAAAGATTACTTTAAAGAATACATGTGTTATGTTTTCTTTAAATAACATAATCTTCGCTTCCGTTTTCTTAGAGATAAATAGAAATTATGTTCTGTTAAACAATTGCCAGAAGATCACTTTTACATTTATAGTATACCATGTATGCCCATACACCTTTTTTGCTGCCTATAATCCTTTACCCTAAAACCAAACCTGTATAAAACAACCCAAAACAGTTTTTTTAGCCACCTATGAATCTTGTGCTCTAAAACCCCCCCTATTCTTCCCAGCTTGTCGTTGCCATGAGTTTGGTTCAACCAGAGATGACTGTGACCAGATGACCGGCAGATGCTCATGCAAAGTTGGTGTAACTGGTTTGAAGTGTACCGACTGTGTGAGTGATGGTTCATGGGTCACCAGTAGTGTGTGCGATAATGCAGGTAATTTCAAATTTTGGTAAATTTTTACATTTGTTTCATTTGATAATTTTTGAACATTTACATTTCTTACAAAGGTTAAAATTTTACGAAATGTTAAAAATTGCAAAACCGTTTACTAACTACCTAAAAAAAGTTCTCCAAATTTTTTTTTTTTATGTAAAAATTATTGCTATATTTTTAGCAACAGCTGCTCCAAGTGCCGTTTCGTGTGAGGACCTGGTGTGTCGTGTCGGGCAGGAATGCGTTGAGATAAACAATGCGTTTGAATGCCAGTGCCCTTCGCTGACCTCGTGTGACAATATGGATGAAGCAGTTGTAAGTTCAATTTTTTTGATTTTAATTTTTTGCATGAATGTTTTAATGGCTATTTTAAACTAAAAAAATCCATTTTTGCTTTGCTTATTCCTGCTTTTATTGATTAAATTCTGTTTTTTCATGTTTCAAATTTCACTACAGTGTTCCCGTCCCAAGGCAAGTCATAATAAGTAGTAAATACAAATCAAATCTCAAACCTAATTGTGCAACACTGATTTTCAAGCAGTATAACTAATTGTAACATCTTAAAGTTCTGAATTAACATTTTAATGTCGCTTAGTTTTTTTATTAAAACAGCATGGTTATAGCATGGTATGTACTGTAGATATACTTTATATAACTACTTTAAATTAGAACCATTAGGTTCAAAATACACATATATTTCAATGCTATGTTAACCATTAAAATTTCTACAACGGCACGCATTTTGTTAAAGGAAGTCAAATTTCTTATATAGTTTAAACAGCATGTGTTTCTGCATGAAAACAATGTTAAAGCGACCAATACTCCGGATTAAAATAGCCAGTATATCAGAATCTATGTATAAAGGGTATTTAACGGTCCATGGGAGTCATTTATAATTCTTTGAATGTTTATTGTTTACTACCAAATGGGATGAGAAAATCAAATAAAATGTGTCCCCTCTTTCCCCACCCTACTATATAATTAAACCACCTTCCTTTTTGTCAGGTTTGTGGGACCAATGGCATCACCTACGCTGATAGATGCCAGCTTAAAGTGTTGGCATGCAAAGTGGGAATCAATGTGACAGTGGCACATGAAGGGGCTTGCATGAGTAAGATAAATGTTCATTTACTACCAAAACATTTTAACGTATATGTTTAAATTCCAACTTTGTAAAAGTGAATGCACAGACATTTATTCTGTAAAAGTGAATGCACAGACATTTAGTCTATCATTTATGTATTAAAATTATTCATTTTCCAAAGAAAAGACACAGGTTTTAAATGAATACAGGTTTTAATGTAAGTTAAATTTAATGTATGAAGGGTGCAAATTGTTCTTAGAAAGTTAAACTCAGTGTTGCACTGTATTTGTATACACATTAACACAGCTGTTTAGGAAAAATTCAAATCCACGGCAATACAACACACCAATAAAAAAAACTATTACATATGTTTTGAAACTGCTGCTATGAACCCCACTTGGTCCGGGGAACAAGTTTGAGCACTGCTGGCTTAACATGTTGCTTAACTTTGTAGGCAACCTTGAGCCTTTGGTTGAAGGACCAATAGTTCGCCCACCACTCGTACCAGTAACAATAGAAACCACACGAATGGTTCAGATCACAACAACCACACATCCTGTACCTGTTGTTGAACCAGAGCCTACACCAAATGCAGAACCAGAACCCACATCTAAACCTGAACCAGAGCCCACACCAAAATCTGAGCCTGAACCAGAACCAAATGCAGAACCAGGGCTCACAGCAAAGCCAGAGCCAGAACCCACATCTAAACCTGAACCAGAGCCAGAACCAACACCAAATGCAAAACCAGAGCCAACATCAAACCCTGAACCAGAGCCAGAACCAACAACTAAAACCCCGTCAGTTCCAAAATCTGAACCAGAAACACTTGCAACTCCAAAAGCAACACCAGCAACCACAGTTCTACCAGTTCCCACCACCACCCTTTCGGTGACAAAAACACCAAAAACAACAGCTGGTAAATACCTTTCTAAATATAGTTCTATCTTTATATGCTGTTGTCTGGCAATTATTTGTTATGTGATCTTAAAGGACCGCTGTTTTGTCTGCAATACGGCTAGTCTTCATCAGGGTTGGCAGTTAAGATCTTAAAACAAATTCCCTGAGAATCGTTTTACACTAAAATATGTCTTATTTTAATCTTCTGCCCCACACAATTCTAACACGTACAAACACTCTTGTACCCCATCCTTTACACTTAAATTTCTTTCACACAGGTATAATAAACACCAGTGTGCCCAACATTTTCACAAATGTGTTTAATATATACTATTCTAACCCCTATTCCCAGCTACAGAATGAATAATGTGTTTAATATATATATATATATATAATACACACCATACTAACACCTATATTCCCAGCTACAGATGAAGTTGAATGCATGTACGGTGATGATGAAGATTGTGGTGGATCAGGAAGTGGGGAAGGGGTGAGTTGCATTAGGTTTATTTATTTTCATAGGATAGATGTTCATGGGATTTGTTTCATGAGATAAATTTTCATAGGATAGATGTTAATGGGATTTGTTTCATGAGATATATTTCATAGGATAGATGTTAATGGGATTTGTTTCATGAGATATATTTTCATAGGATAGATGTTAATGGGATTTGTTTCATGAGATATATTTTCATAGGATAGATGTTAATGGGATTTGTTTCATGAGATCTATTTTCATAGGATAGATGTTAATGGGATTTGTTTCATGAGATCTATTTTCATAGGATAGATGTTCATGGGATTTGTTTATGAGATATATTTTCATGGGATAGATGTTCATGGGATTTGTTCATGAGATATATTTTCATGGGATAGATGTTCATGAGATTTGTTTCATGAGATATATTTTCATAGGATATATGTTCATGGGATTTGTTTCATGAGATATATTTTCATAGGATAGATGTTAATGGGATTTGTTTCATGAGATATATTTTCATAGGATAGATGTTCATGGGATTTGTTTATGAGATAAATTTTCATAGGATATATGTTCATGGGATTTGTTTCATGAGATATATTTTCATAGGATAGATGTTCATGGGATTTGTTTCATGAGATATATTTTCATAGGATAGATGTTCATGGGATTTGTTTATGAGATATATTTTCATAGGATAGATGTTAATGGGATTTGTTTCATGAGATATATTTTCATAGGATAGGTGTTCATGGGATTTGTTTATGAGATATATTTTCATAGGATAGATGTTAATGGGATTTGTTTCATGAGATATATTTTCATAGGATAGATGTTCATGGGATTTGTTTCATGAGATATATTTTCATAGGATAGATGTTCATGGGATTTGTTTCATGAGATATATTTCATAGGATATATGTTCATGGGATTTGTTTCATTAGATATATTTTCATTTAATGTCTTCATGTGATACAATTTCAAGATGAACGTTAATGTTATTCAGTTTTTTGGGTTATATTTTTATGAGGTATATTTTCATGAGATATATTTCATGAGATATATTTTCATGAGGTATATTTTCATGGGATGTTTTTCATGTGATGCAATTTCAAGATGAATGTTAATGTAATTGACTTTTTGAGGTATATTTTTATGAGATGTATTTTCATGAGGTATATTTTCATGTGATATATTTTCATCAGGTATATTTTCATGTGATATATTTTCATGAGGTATATTTTCATGTGATATATTTTATGTGATATATTTTCATGTGAAACACTTACATGAGATGTGTAGGATATATTTATATATGGTGCATTTTAATTAGACACATTGTTATGTATACATTTTACATATTCTTATATGTTTAATCCAGGAGGTTGATAACACTGAAGCTCCATCAGTCATTCCCGAAATACCAGAAGTTCCTACACCAGGTATTTTAATATACAATATATTATACAATTAATGTTTTTTTAATTTTTCATTAAATTTAAAAAAAAAAATTTTTACCTGATTTTATATTGAATTCCCCCTTACTAAAGTTAAAGTAGCAACCTTCTAATACATTTTAAGAAGTGCTTCCTAACACACGTTAAGCAGTGCTCTACTTGCCAATGCCAAATTATTGCAATATTTAGAAGACTAGAATTAGTTTGTAACTTTTTTAGTTTATTTATTTTAAACATTGTTATTTTTATACTTTATAAAACCAAAATAATCATTAAAAAACTAACCCTTTTTTCTCCATTTTAAAGCCAACACTGTGGAACTCTAATGACTCTGTTTATTTTTAATGTCTCACGCATTCCATTGAACTCATTTATATTTTACCATTCATACTCATATCATTTTTTCACTTGCACACACATAGCACTCTTTGCGTATTTGCTGCAACTGTTATTGCAGCAAAGGTCGAGTGGTAAGCCATCTGCACTCAGTGAGTTTATGTTCCAAAAGTCTAAAGTTCATTACGCCTTTATAACAAATAGGGCCTTATATCCATTTTGAACCGTTTATACTTTTTAAACTATTTTAACTTTTTAAACCATTTTATGCGCAAAACTTAAAATTTATTTTCTTTAATTGTATATTCCTGTGCAACTACATTGAAAAGTTGTCAAAAACAAGTTACAGGTGTTTAAAATGCCTATATATTCGACCCATTTCTTACAGATGTTAAAAAAACCCCAATATTTTTTTTTAAATGTCTAAATATTTAACACAATTCCTAAACTGCTTGTACAATTTAAAGGTTGCATGTTTCATGTTGTAACCGCATTTTTATCGCATGTGAACAACAAACTTTCGTATTTTCGAAAACTTCATGTTTTTAATTGTAATAAAGTGACCTTTTTATGCTTATGACTATAGCAGATGTTTTATAATCTAAGGAATAACAATTATTATTTATAGTTTTTCTAAAAAAACATAAAACTCCTTCTATTTTTTAAACCTTTAAAAACCTGTTTTTCCCCAAAAAAATAAAATAAAAATAAGTTTTTAAATTTCTATTTTCTTGCAGCTGCTGTTCAATTTATTGGGCAAGGCACGTTCTACTCTATTGATGGGAATTCACTGAGGCATTCAAAGTCATTAGATGTTCCTGGATCTGAAGAGTTTATCAACTACAGTAACCTTGTGGAAGCAGAAGTAAGTATATGTTTAAGCCAGAGACTAATTGTAATAAATTCTGTGAACCTGACCCTGATCTGGTGCTCATAGTCTTGTACAATTCGTGTGTAATCAAATAGACTGTTTGAAGAAATACATAGATACAAATGGTTGCACTTGATTTTTGTCTGTTCCATTTTCGTTGTTTGATTCATTCAATAAAACCCATTCATACATTGTTATAATGACTGTTGTTGCTCTTTATAAATATTAATAAACGGAAACCTCATTCTTAAAACCCAAACATCTTTCAGATCATGTCATTAATAAGCAACCCCCCACTCCTGGATTCCGTGCGTGCCGTGCGTATCAGTTCCTTCCGATCTGCCAGCATCTTCTGGGGAGGAGTTATCGTCACATTTGAGCTCCATTTGACATCCGGATCGGATGCAGGAGCAATCCAGGACGCCTTAAACGCAGCGTCGAGTGAAAATCGTTACTTCACTATCTCGGAGCTAACAGGTACCGACACGATCAACTAACTTGCATGTTATTTTGGTCATTCCATTTGTGTAGACCAGTTTATTCCGGTTTTAACCCGTTTTCAGTGGCGTAACTAGCCAGTGCTTTAGTAGTTTGAACTACTAATAATGTGAACCAAAAATCATATAATAATCTTGTTTTTATAGAAACTTTGATTTAAAGCTAGTTATGCCATTGATATTTGTTTTCTGTTTGTTTTACACAATAGTAGTAATAACCATTTTAACTGAGTTTTAGAGATTAGTTTTTAATACATGTTCTTATCAGAATGTAATTGACTATCAATCCAATTTTGGCATAAAGTTATAAAATTAAGCGATATCAAATTCCATATTAATTCCTATCAAACTTGTGTTTAAATTTTGAATAACTGAGTATCTCAACACAGTGATTTGCATCAGCATAGAATTTAATTTATTGCTTGTCGTAACCTTTGAAATTCACCTGAAAATCAGTGGCACATTAATATTACTGTAATATAAAACCGGTAGCGCGCCACCGACTGCCTGTGGCAAAATTTGATTTACTAAAAATCATGGTGAATTTTAAAGGCTTGACAGTCTGGTTAATTTAAAAACAATGGCACCGCAGTGTTTTTTATATTAGGCAATTGCTGAAATAACTACTATTGTGATAATTTTGCAAATACTGCAGCCAATGTAGCCGCATATATCACAAAAATGTGTATACCTATATGATACATTTATTGCTGGCTGGGCACTTTTACTATGAGCCTAATTATATTATTATTTCAATCTGTTTGAGTTGCGTAATCTACCCATTTTATCATTACATTTGTGCATCATCTATGTAAAGAAGTGAAAGTATTGAATAAAATTCTGTAAAATTTTCCAAAGTTTTGTTACCAGTATAATTGTCCAGGAAGTTAGAATTCCAATTGCTTTCTTTTGTCATCAGCTTATTGCATGGCTTCTTGCTTTTGTAGAGAAATATTTGCAGTAGTCGGTGCTTTGTATTGGTAATTTTAAATGAAGAGCAAATACGTTTTTTTAATAAAATAATAAGAATTTGCTACTTTTTAAAAGTTAAAATTATTTTTCAAATTTTTTTTTTAAATTATTTTTTAATTTTTTTTTAATAAAAAATTCAACAATTCAAAAAACGTTTCTGTTCTTCATAAAGTTTAATCTTCCTTCTTTAATTGCTCATATACTATTTCCATTGTTTTGGAGTGGTTTGTGTGTGAGTTGTGTGACAGTGACGAGTGCCTGTTTTTTTATAATTCATTTTTTTTTTTTTACCATCTGCCTTTCCAATGTGGCTGTAAAACCAATACTAGATGAAAATGACACCAAAATTAATTTATCACCAAAATTACTTCACCACGCGCACACATTGATATGAGCACATCACTAATCAAACAAAGTACCCTGGGTTTCCCACCCAAAATTGGGTTAACTGTGGAAGCACTTTAGGGGCAAGCACACTACTTATTAAAAATTATCGCAAAAAATTAAACCAAATTTTCCACACCCTATGTTCGCACCTATTGATTTGCATGGCAGAATTTGTACACACTTTAAGCTATATTTAGGTTCCGTTAAAATAAAGAAAAAACTATTCTTTTAATCCAAAATTTTTCAAGATTTCAACATTTAGTATGAATCTATTTTTTTTAATATTATAATTTTCTAAACACATTTTTTTTTTTTTTGCATTAAAATTATGCTTTAGTGCTAAAAAAATGGTCTGAATTACCGAATTTATACCACATCAGTTCAATTTTTACTTTACAATAGTAAAATAAAATAAATTTTACCATAAGGTAACTGGCCCATAAAGGATGTTAAGGATCACATACATTTTGACACTAATTTTATTAACAACTGCTTATACCCCAGCAGATACACTTTACTTTACAATATTAAAATAATATAATCTTTTACCTTAAAGTTAGCAGGCACATACGTTTTGTATGACTTTTACCATTAAGTTACTTGACCTGTAAATTTTACTAAATTAATGGAAAAATAGCTTTTACTCAGTAGATATAACCTGGCAAACACGCTTAACACTGAGCACCCTATGTTTCATTTACCCCAAGCTTACAGCAGTAATTTAGTGTATTAACATCACACATTAGCTGCCAATGCATGGCATTATGTAGCAAACCTGCTGTAGTGCAATCTGCTTGTAGTTACTTGCCCCTCCTGCTTTCTTTAAAACAAATTGGAAAATTATAGAAAATCAGAAATTGTAGAAAATCATTGACAGAAAAATATAACACTGTTGGCAATTTTTAGGTCTATGTTCACTAGAAAAATTGGGATCAAAATGGGTTTTAAAAATGCTTCTGCATGTTAGGGTATTTAAGATACTTGAATGAGCTTTATAGACTTCAATGGGTTTAAAATTCATACTGCAACTATGGCAAAATACCGGCCAATTTAAAGTCTGAAATAAATACCTTGGTGGTCCTTAAACCAAACTTTAAAACACATGGAAACAATAGTGCACCAGTATATTTAATACACAGGATAAGTAAGCGAAACATTTAAACACACATAGTGCACCACATTGCAAATGCAGAAGGCATGCAGAAATAGGTTTGTTTATGTTGGTTGTTTAGGCAAGCAGAATATGTTTGTACACGATGCACCCTATGAACCAGTGTTGATGGAATATGATGATTACGACATTGAACCTGAACTCTGTAAGTAAATTTTAAAACACCAACTTTTTGTGCCAAGTTTTAAGAGCGTTTGGTTTGACTGTTTTTCTTGTGGTTGTGTTTTTGAAATGACAAGCACTGTTTGAAGTTTGGGGTGCCTTGAACTGTGTGCTGGTGGTATTAAAAATGAGTGTTCTACTATTGGATTAACTTTATGGTCACCTTCTCTTGCTAAAGTTTTCCATTTTGCAGCTAATGTTAATTTTGTTGGATTTTTTAATTTCTGATTTTGGAAATGGCTGTTTTACTGTGTGTGTTCTGAGCTCTTGGATGGTTTGTGCACTTGCTTTACACTTTCTCTCACACTTATTGTGTTTAAGTTCACACTGTATTTTTCACTGTGTACAATTGTTGTTTTGTTGCTCTACTGTTTGCTGCACGTTAATACCATAATTTTAAGTTTGTTTATTTGTTTGCATATTCAACTTACAACTTCAACTGCACAAATGTGATGCCTTTTCTGTTCTAAATCATTGTTTAAATTTAAAACCTATTTAAATTTGTATTTTTAAGTGAGTTTTTTGCTTTTGCAAAACTGTTTAGGTTTTTGTTAGTAACTTTTTAAGATGTATTAAGAGACTGAAATAGTGTCCAATGTTTCTGTAGATGTACTTTTGCAACTACAACATATATAGTAGGATGGGAGAAGATGGGACACCTTTTCATTCTTTTTTGTCGTCCCATTTGGTATTATTAATCAAAGAAAATTTAAAAAGTTGTAAAACCGTATCCTCACGACTTCCATAGACTGTTGTTAGTTGATTAAAACTTGATTGGAACATTTGGACATTATGTGCTAGGTTTCCCATCGTACCCCACACTACTATAATTTTCCAAATCTATATGTGGTCTCTCAAGTATCTTCACAAATCTGGTCACCAAGACAAACCTTTATAAAACATTGTTTTTCTCTTGTATTGTTTGCCCTTACCAGCTTTATGTAACTTATTTAAATTGGTTTTTAATGCTCAGATGCTGAAAGGATGTTAGAGGAATACACAACTCCTGTACCAGCACTTTCAAACTACACAGAAGGTATAAATTATATGTTATAAAACTCAAACAGGCAAACTAAAACTCTTATGAATAATTTGATAAAAATGTTCCACATTAACAAAAATATATAGTATAGACCGTGTTGCATGCAATGTGCAAAAACACATTTTTTGCATTTGTTAAAAAAAAATACATTTTTTTACAGTTTTATTTTGGACTTGCATTTTTCACATTTGTCAAAAGACTCAAAACTTGTAGTTTTTTCATATATTATATTCCAGATGGGCCATGGACTGTCCCTCACTTCAGTGGGGCTTCTTACGCCGAGTTCCGTAAAGTGAATGCCTTCAGTGAGATCACAATCCAGTTGAAGTTTCGCTCAGCAGATCCTGAAGGGATTCTCTTCTACAGTGGCCAGCTCAATAACGGAAGGGATTTTATTTCTCTCGCAATTAATAATGGCTATGTGGAATTCAGGTAACAGATTTTCAAGCATTTAAGTAAAAATATCAGCATGTTTAATGAAAATATATATATTCAAGTCACAAAATAAACTTTTACAGAAAATTGTAACTTTAGCTTAAATGTGAAAAAAAGAATTGAATTAAAATAAGAGTGTAAATTCAAATACTTAAGACATAGATGCAGTCAAAAAATTAACAGTTTTTATATTCTTTTAATATTTCCAGATTCGACATGGGTTCTGGCATGTTAAAGCTTCGTAGCAAGCGTCCAATCAACAGCACACAGTGGCATACCATAGTAGCTCGTAGAATAAGAAGAGATGGGATGTTACAAGTAGATGCAGATCCTCCAGTACAAGGAACATCACCTGGCCACGCCTCAGGATTAAATCTAGATTCCAATTTCTTTGTTGGAGGGTTTAATACATACCTTGAAGACCAGTGAGTTGGGCTTTTAATATTTTAATACAGTACGGTGGGGAAAGATGGGACACCTCCCAACTCTATTTTCTCGTACCATTGAGTAGTAAACAAAGAACATTCAACGAATTATAAAACTATATCACAACGACTTCCAAAGACCGTTGTTAATTAATTAAAACACGTTTAAAATATTTGAGTAATATGTGCTAAAGGTGTCCCATTTTTCCCCACCCTACTATATAACAGTTATATTTTAATATTATAAATTTAATATGATTTGGCATTTTAATGTGATATTTTCTTCGGTGAACGGTTTTAATACATACCTTGACCAGTGAGTTGGGATTTTGTTTTTTTAATATGATATTGATTTTCCATGGTGGCGTTACCTTGGCTATCTAGACAAAGTTGGATCCATTTAAAATGAGTTAAAAAGTGGCTTAAATTTAATTTAGTGACTTAAACTTAAAACAAATAAAATTACTATGGTTTTAATACTTTGGCAAATGCACCAAATTTTTCACTAGAGTTTAAATCATAGAAAGTTAAAAATAGGTTGTAGCATAAAAGATTTATAATGTAGGACACTCGTGATGAATGATTGAATGTAACTTACTTTATCCTCCCGTGGCCGAAAAACGACAGTCGTTAACACACCGGTTTATCACCTCGTGCCCGCTTTCGAGTTACCATGTATGTTACTTTGTGGGTGTTATGTTTTTTTAACAATATCTCTCACAGGAGATACCAGAAGCAAACAGGAGTAGACAAAGGATTAACAGGATGCATAGAAGAAGTGAGGATAAATGAAAACCAGCTAAACATTACATCCAACTCTGATCACTGTGTTTCAACGTTCCGGTAAATTTGAAATCATTTTCTTAATTTTTAAACCTTTTTTTATAGTTTTTAAAATATTTAAGTTGTAACTGGTTTTTAGCTTTATAGTAATTTAGATTTGTCTTTTTTTTAAAATAAATATGTTTTAAACTATTTTATACTGTAAAATCAAAATTCAAACTAAATATTTAAACCATTCTTTTTCTAAAAAGTTGCCTTTTATCATTTCCTCCTAAATATTCAAGTTTATTTCCTTCTTAAACAAAAATCTATATTTTCCTAAACAAAAAAATTATATTTTCTTAAACAAAAAATTATATTTAAACAGCCTTGCAGAATGTGGTGCATCTCCCTGCATTCCCAACCCATGCCAGCATTCAGCCAATTGTTTCATCACAATGCAAGCGAATATCTTCACAAACAAATGCGAATGCAAAGATAATTATGAAGGTAAAAATTGTCTGTTTTAACTAAATACATAAAAATAAAATATACATGAAAAATTGTACATTTAGTCATTTTAACTAAATACGTGGCCTATTTAAAAAAAAATCAATTTAAAAAAATCAAAAACCAATTAAAAAAAATGTATTTCTTTTTAAAAAAAAAAAAATTTACTTTTTAGGTGAAACATGTCAAAGGGAAAATACTGGACTTTCGGTCAAAAAGAAACCAAACAACCCGTGCTCGCCTAACCCTTGTCAGGGAGGTGCTAAGTGTATAGAGATGCCTGGTGAGGAGGAATTCACCTGCAAATGTCCTCCAGGAAGATCAGGATCTCTTTGCATGACCAGTGAGAAAAGTTTTATTTGTTTTAAAAAAAGTGATAACTGTAGTTCCGCAAATCTGACCCTGATCTAGTGCTCACTGCTAATATAGTAGGACGATTTTTGTGTGAGGATCTGGTGCTATGAAGATACGTAACAGACAAATTCAATCCAACCAATTGTATAATAAAGTATAATAATAATAATTGTATATCTTATCTCTAGTATCATACAAAGAAAAAAACAAATTTGTGTAGACTCAAACTTTAATGAATTTTATTTTACTTTTCAGACCAATCTGCTGCTCTGCAAGGCCCGTCCTTCATGCCTGCATTTGCCGGCGATTCATATTTGGAACTTCCATCTTTAGGAAAGGATGTTCGGTCAATCATGTCAATAGAAATCTTATTTTATTCAAATCAACCTGACGGTGAGACACTTTTATATTTCGAACAATTTGTTGCAGGGTAGTAAAACATATGCGCTGGATTATTCATTTTAAGTAACTCCACTGTGAGTTAATTACCAATTTTTTAGTATTTTAATATTGCTGTATTAGTGTGACCATTGTTTTGCTAGTAATTCTTTCCCTTTTAATTAGTATAAATTTTGTTATCATATTCAAAGAGATAAAATATTCACATGATAGAAAGAAGTTTGTAACTTACATTTTAACTCATAATCAAAATCATATTCAGGTTTAATTTTCTACAACGGGCAGAAAAAATCTGGCAAAGGAGATTTTGTTTCCCTCAATCTAAAGAATGGATTCCTTGAGTTTAAATACAACCTTGGACAAGGGGCAGCAAATATCAGGTAAGATGCAAATTTATATAACTTGTATAAACATAGAAAACAAGATTTTGTAGAAAACATTTTGTTTATGCTATCCTAATTTTGACCAAATAAATTCTCGTGTCAGAAAATTGATTTAATCAAGTTTAGAATACCAAACTAATTAAGCTTTGGGAATT
The DNA here is from genome assembly GCF_009617815.1 of Ciona robusta. Taxonomy (NCBI): domain Eukaryota; kingdom Metazoa; phylum Chordata; class Ascidiacea; order Phlebobranchia; family Cionidae; genus Ciona; species Ciona robusta. The sequence continues at coordinate 6,758,536 of NC_143242.1, read as the reverse complement.
GTATGGGCTTTGTTAAAACACCAATTTAGATATTGTAAGTTAACTTCTTTTAGATTTTTATTCGCTTTTGACACAGTTAATATGAATCTTGTATGAATAGGCACAAGGTGTATAAAACTAAACATTTATGTACCTTTTGTATAACACCAATGTAGTGTTTTTACAGTTAAAATCTGTGAGTTTTAGTTAAGTTTTTAGCTTTAAGCCATTTTTTATTTAACATTAAAAGAATTTACCAAATATTTTGTTATTTGATAGAATTAGATTTGGTTTGATTTCTATTCCACAGGAGTGCCAACCCTGTAAGTTTGAATGAATGGCATATTGTGGTGTTATCTCGTGCCATGAGAACTGGAGACCTTTCATTGGATAATTTTGATCCAGTGTATGGGACATCACCGGTAAGTAATATGATATATATAAGGGTGGGGAAGATGGCACACCTTCTCATTCTATTTTCTTGTCCCATTTAGTAGTAATCAAACAACTTTTGAATATTTATAAAACTGTATCATGACGACTCCCATATAGAACGTTGTTGATTGTTTAAAACACGATCAGGATATTTGGATATTATGTGCTAAAGGTGTCCCATCTTCGCCCCCAGTACTATATACCATAACCATACGATACAATCTTTCGTGATACCTATAAATTTTTATTAAATCATGCATCTGTGAGAAACACCTTCTGAAAGTTTTGGGTATCTGACTTAGTCAAAAATGTCCATTTTTGATATGTTATAAAAATTGCTACAAATATTCTTTAAACTGTTTTTATTTATCATGTTGCATACAGAAAGCCATTCCTCCTGTTAAAAACAAGGTTTGTATTTCGTAAAAATTGATGTTGTGATTCAAAAATCAAGTAGAAAATAAAATAATAAACAAATTAATGTTAATTTTTTTATACACTATAGATAACTTAACAATATTAATTCAATGTATAAACACAGTAATATTTGAATGTATGAATATTTCTAAATGCAAAAAATATTTAATAAATTTTAATTTTTGACAAAAGCGTCAATGGTATTGGAAACACAGGGTATGCTATTTCTATGTTGTCAGTGTTGTCCATCATTCTCATATTTTAAAATCATTGGGTCATCACTGAAACATTAATCTAAGATTTTAAACCATTTATTCAGATCGGGATCTCCGCTTTAAATTAATCTTATTTAAAGCTATCATATCACCATTATTTTAATATGCTTTATTAAATATAGTAGGGTGGGGAGGATGAGACACCTTTCAATTTTCTCGTTCCATTTGGTAGTAAACAAAGAGCATTTAAAAAATTATAAAATTCAATTGTATCCTAACAACTCCCATAGATCTTTGTTAATAGTTCAAAACACGATCAGAATATTTGGATATTATGTAGTAAAGGTCTCCTATCTTACCCCACAGTACTGTACAATCCAATTTCAACCGTATATTTTTCAGAGCCAACACTCCTTCTTAGACCTTAAGCAACCTATGTATGTTGGTGGGTTCCCTGATGGTGTCAAATTTAATCCAGAAGCTGGAGTGACAACTGGACTGAGTGGTGCATTACAGAAGGTATTTATATTTTGCTTCAGACACACAATAGTTTTGTAAATTTTTCATTTAACATTTTTTTAAAGCCTTTTTTCCCCTTTCTTTTATATACATTTTTCCAGTGTTTTTTTTTTATATTTTCCAATATTCTGTTACTTATTCTCTAATATCTGTGTTAAATATCACTAAAAAGTTTTTCTTTTTTAATTTTGTATTATTCCTGTAGTTCCAAGTGAACGGTGTGAACCTGCCCATCTCCCCAGCTGGTAGTGTCTCTTACTTCAATGTAATAGCATTCAACGCCCATACATGTTATCGCAACCCATGCGATAATGGTGGTGTATGCCATCCACGTGGAGCGGAATATATGTGCGTGTGCTTACCTTACTATACGGGAGATAACTGTGAGCAAGGTGAGACCTTATTCAGATAATGTACTTTGCATCTAGAATCTAATTTAATATAAGTCCTATGTGAGATGTATGTAACCGTTTTTATGCTAACAAAAACACGAATCAAAAGATGATATTGTTCTATAAAGAAAATAAACAGAATACTATTTTCTAGCACAAAAGCATATCGCTTTTCTCAAAATGTTTTAATAACTGTTTAGTGTTTTAAAAGAATGTAGTTTCTAAGAGAACAAATAAAAAACATATATTTTTAGCATAAAAATTACTTAAATTGCCTTTTTCTAGAACATTCTACTGACTTGCTACAAGATGAACAAGCGACTGCCATTTATTTGGATGGAACAACTAAGATAATGTATAGGAATGCAGTGAAAGCAATGTAAGTTGTATTTATGTTATGAAACATTTATTTAGGTGGCTTGTACTAACAGTGGGGTGTTGATTTATTAATACCTCTTAATATTAAACACATTTACAAAATTAAACTGAAATTTTCTGAGGCAGAATTTTTATAATTGCTAAATAACTACCAAAAAATTTGTTGTATATTTTATGAATGGTTTATAATTAGTTTAGAAGTACATTTAAATTAATAATATGATGTAACAGTTTATTCTTTCTGATTTTTCTTGCTTACTTTTTACGAAAAAAGGCCAAACGATTTTCGAGAGTAAGTGGTTATGCTGATTTAAAGTTGATTTACATTTAAAAGATTAAATTTTTGAAATACTTGGAAATAAATATTTTAAAATAAAGGTAGTAAAATTTGTTTAAAATGTAAAAAAGCTAATAAAATTTGTTAAATTAGTTAAAACTGTGTAAGAATTATATCAAAATCTTTGTTTAAAAATCTTGATATGTAGTTTTTTTCTTCTAATAACAGGCAACTCAGTGACAAGTAAGAAATGTTTAGGTTAAACTGCCATTGCATCAACATATCATTTAACATCATTCGAATCATTAGTTAGTTTTAGTGTCATTTGTCATGAATTCATGTCCATAGGAATGTGCGCACGGGAGGTCAAATAACATTTTTTAAAGACCTATTTTTTTGTGATCATATTTAACAGTTAGTTTGTCATTTTGAATTCATGTCAATAGTGCTGTATGAAAAATACATTAGAATTTAAAAAACTCTTTATGTTTATTTTTTATGGTCATTTCATCTAAAACATCATATTCATGCTAACATTGAGAATGCTGCATGATTTGGAAATATATTACATAATATTCAAACTAGTCTTAAACAATGTGAATACAGCAGATATTACAGCAATAAAAACAACAGTAGTTAATATATGCTATATATAATTTATATCCAACTTTATATATAGATGGGTTCTAAAAACTCATCAAGGTAAAACTCCACTAACTTATTGTAAGTCCAACCCCATAGAATACCTTAGTAGACCAAATCATATAACTCTATAACTTACCTTCTACACTAAGTGACTTAAACCTTTTATAGTACAGTAAATTAGATAAAATCTTCTCAGAAGCACACACACCCTAAATCTAAAAATTTCAATACAATTTTTTTTTTCAGTTCTCGTGCACAAACACACAACAATTATGAAATCGTGTTCCGCACTACTGCTCGTCACGGTCTACTGCTCATGGTGGGCAAAGCGAGGGAGGGGGTCGATTATATTGCGCTCGCAATCCATGACGGTCGTCTTCATCTTCGTTTTGACCTTGGTTCTGGTCCAGCGCACGTAATATCCGACCAGCAAATCAACAACGGAGAATGGACAACTGTAAAAGTTAACAGGTTCGGTTTAATTTATTTTTTAAATTATGTTTGGAAATAACACAGGGATTTTGACAACTATCAAGATTTTTATTACTAGTTTTGCAACTTTGTGTGTCCCGGCTAAAACCCTGCTATAGATGAAAGTTTGGAAAAGAGGATCAGTATAAAGCGTGGCTGTGTACCCAAATAAAATGCGAGGCTGTCAAAAGTTTTGACACAACTTATACTGTTTTGTTTCACAGAAAAATGAACATTGGAAGTTTGCAAGTGAACAACGGGTTAATAAAGACAGCGACCTCACCAGGGTTAACTAATCACCTGAACTCTGATGGAATGTTGTGGTTAGGTGAGAAATAATGTTTTGTACATCTGGTGCACCTCACGTGCATGTCCAGTGTGTCTTTTTATGCGTTTGTAACTTGGTATGCTCATTGTTAAAAACTACCTTTAAATCTACTTCTAAGAAGAGTATGCAGCTTTTTTTATATTTTTGGCTTTCTGTTTAATTTATGTTATAATGTCCCGAATTTTCCCATGTCTCTTTTCATATTTCCAAAAAGTCATAAAACCATTTTTTTCTTAGGTGGCGTTGACTACCGACCGCGAGGTATTGGTCTTTACAAATCTTTCTTTGTCCCGTTCGTCGGCTGCGTGGCCTCAGCAAAGATCCACGACGAATCAATTGATCTACGGGCGGACGCGCTTAATTCTCCCGTTGTTCGTTCGTGTAACGGTCGATGATGGATACATGCGAGCCACAGATTTTACAGCTGACAGCGCCGTAGGTTCGAGCACAGCACAACCATCAAAACAATTTCTTTCACGCTTTATTATCCACACCCACTAACGTATTCGAAACGGAAATCATTTTTGTTAATTTTTCAATTTTGCACCACCATGAAAAAAAACAAAATGTCCTTTAAATTTTCCAAGATTGTAACAATTGAATACATTTTCATTTGAACTGGTTAAATACCTGGCGCAAAATTTCTTTACAATATTGCCACCAAATTTAGGCGCTTAGTTTTTACTGTTGTCCAAGCATGGGTATCAGATTTCAATACATTTACCATATTTTCACCTTTAGCATTTTATTTCAATTTCACTTTCGTGTTTTGCATCGTTTCGAACAATCACTTTATTAAGGTTACGAAGCCTTTTGATTTATAATTTTCGATTTTAAAAACGACAAAAAAGTTTTGATTTTTTGCGAGGGTGTATACTGCACGTACTGTCGATTTCTCTCGGTCTCCTTTCATTCCATATTCTTATTTGACCTTTTTAGATAATTCTACATGTTGTACCATACCGTAGCATGCTCTATTTATTTTTTATTTTCCTGGGGACCGAACAAATTTTCGCTTCTTAGTTTTTACCCCGTCACTGTATTGTTTTATCTTTTTTTGCGCTGTATTTTTCTCTTTAAGAAGCGAAACTCAATCCTAAACGCACTGAAACCAACGATATAAAACAATTTGATCCTATTTTAGCATTGTTTTATAACTCTGCCGTTGTTATATGAAATTCAAACCGAGATTTATCAAGTCCTTTGTTATCTTACGTTCGTCAGCATATACAACTTCTTTCAATAAATCGTGTTTAACTGTTAATCGTGTGTGTTGTGGTTGGAATACTTTGTACAGTAGCCTATATACAAGTGCAATGATTAGGGAGACGACAGGTAGTTAATGAAGTTACAGCCACTACGTACTGTATGCAGCTGTAGTCTTATTGTGGTCGGTAATAAATTCAAAGTGAAGTTTTATTTTGGAATTATAGGGCCGGTGCAATGGCCGCACGGTACACACGTCTGTTACATTTTGGTTTAGTACGTTTAGGTTTATAAGTAAGCGGAAATTTATGTTTAAAAGACAGAAAGTTATTTAATGTGTAATACAAGACAATAGTTTTCAAACCAAACTGAGAATAAAAAAGCTTATTTTAGTTTTTGAGTACTTTGGAAAAGAAGTGCCATGAAATGCCTGTGCTTTAGAAATTACATAGAAATCATCTTTCTATCGATGTTATCAACTACGTGCACATTCATAATACAGTTCTTCTCTGTTGTGTATATTTTGTTTTCAATCTACTTTGAAATATTTAGCTGCACCCAAAGTTTGTAAGTTACTGTTAAAAAGAGGTTGTATTTGTACGCATTTAATCTGGTTTAATACAAATATGCTCCTACTTGGGTGATTGTGCAAGTTTTGATTCGTTACATTTATCCACAATGGCGAACGGTAATGCCAAAGAGACAGAAGCAGATTTGGAGTTTTTATATGACGATTCAGATGCTTATGATCATGAAATAAGCGAACTGTACACGTATTCAGAGGAAGCAGAATTTCAATTCAACAAGGATAGCTTTGCAAAGCTACTAAAATCAAGAGGTATGTGTGTCCTTGTTTATATACATCTTTACATTAAACTACATATTATGTTTACCACTTCATGTCCAAATTTTGAAGACTAACTTCCTTGCCTACGTTATCATATGTCTGATATAGGCGCTAAACATTACAATCAACTACAAGACCTTAACCACTAGCCCTGCCCCCCTTACAGAGTACAAAACATAGACAGCAATGTTTGAGAAATGCTGGTGAAAAACCCTCCTCTACTTAATCGCTAATTGCTAAGCATAACCACTAACCCAATTGACTATACCCTGCCCCCTAACTACCAACCTCTAACACTTCCCACAAGCCTCATGTGTAACGTACCGAAGGATTCTTCACTAGTGCTGTATGCTTGGTGTAACTTCGAATTTTTTTGTACCAGAGTATAATCCTGCCATAATGTCAAAAACTGAGAGCCCCAGAAAGAATTGGGGTTTAATATATGTTGTAGCATGTGTAAAGTGGATTCTTGTTTATTTGTAGAGCTTGACAGTTGGGCGGGTGCTTCTCAAGAAAACAGAACTGCCCTTGTTATGCATATTGTTCAAACACTGGATGTTTTGGACAAGAATGAACGGTATTTTTGTGATTCAAAAATATTTTTGTAATATGACCTATCCAAATAATGCATGCTATTCTATCTTTGCTGGACTTTAGAACTTATAAACCTATAATTGGTAATTGTTATTGATGTGTCTAAAAGTCTGTGCACCAGTCTAATTTATTTGGTGTTGTTGGTTTACTTTTATTTTCAATGGAACTTAAATTTTGTGAGCCATTTTAATTTGTTTTAAAACAGAAATAGGATTTTAAATATTTATTATACTGTAAAAAAAGATATGGTTTAGCAAATGTATATAAGCCAAGCTGTTTCATGCACTACCTAATTTAAACTATCACATCTTACATTTAATAATAATAATAATAATATGATGCTAAATTCCGTGTCTCACAGATTTGAAGCTGTAAGATGGACATTGTATTTAGTTCAAGGAGCATTCGGTGAATGCAAGACCGCTGAAGAGCAGAGGTTGAACTGTAGAGAGAATTGCTTTCTTCTTTATAAGCTTGGGATATTTAGCATTGTACAAGAACTTCTTATGATGGAAATAAAGTAAGTAATACTGAGTTACTGTTCGTTACATGAAGAAAATTGGCATATTTTGTTAAAGCAATAGGCCTAATATTTTGACTTCAAAACTTGACAGTTGTGTAAACACTTAACAGTTTTATGATCATAATCAAGTTTTACTCGTTTTGTCAATCTGATTTTTTTAACATAAACCTAAAAACCTGCGTAGTTTAAGTTTGCAAAACACCCAAAGTTTCAGGGCATAGGAAAATGCCTAAAATGTAACATACATGGTAGCTCATAAGCTGGCATGAGATGTATAAGTTACATTCATTCATTCAGACTACTTTAAATGAATAATGCAGATGTGCTGTATGCAGATGCTTTAAAAAATGACAAAGTGACATTGCTATTGATATTATAACATCTATTATTTCCACAGTTCCACCCCTCCTGTTGTTGTCCCCACCAACAAGAAAACCAACCTTTTATCTCTATCTGATAGTCTTGAGTTAAGAAGCCTGATGATAATTATTTACACAATGGTTGAAACACTAAGACGGGAAAATGAGGATGATTCAAATGAAAATGTGAAACTAAGGAAGGAGTTCTACACTGAACTTGGTAACATTTTAGATATATATGTAACATTACATTAGTTCTAATTAAAGCTATGCCACTTTGAACAGTATTGGATATAATTTGTAATGGTAACATCTTAACATGCGTTGTTGATAAGATTAGTACCTTTTGTGTGTTATAATGACTATTGTTTTACAGTAGCTTCCCCTTTTTCGAGTTTGTGTACTAATATCACCTTTGTTACGTAGCAAAGTTAAAGTTAGTTCTGTTCCTCTGTATAGTTTACTGTGTACCCAAAATGTAAAAAAGCGTCTTAGTTATAATCCCACGTTTTACATTACAATTGCAAAAATATCTTTATTTTTATTTGTTTCCGCAGAGCAAGGCCTAAATGACAAGGAACCGCTTGTAATTACTTTGTTTAACATGGTATGCAAGTTCTCATCCCAAACCACTTCCATACTACCCATGAAAAAGGTTCTTCTGCTACTATGGAAATTACTTTTGGTAAGTTTATTTTGCTGCCTGTCAATATTTGCAAAAATATAAAAAAATTGTAAAAAAAGTGCTGAAAATTTGCAAAAAAATGCCGAAAATTTGCAAAGTTGTAGTTTTACAAAAAATAATTTCAAAATATGTATATATGAACTAAAAAAAATTGATCTCATAATTTCAGACACTTCTTGGTGGATATTCCTCTCTTCATAACAAGATGGAAGAACGCAGGAAGGAATTGGATCTTCCACTGTTGGAGGAAAACCCACTAAAGATAATCCGCGAGATGCGAGCATCTGTTCCACCAACATCGGCTGCTGACCTTCTCGATATTTCGCAAGCTGGGAAGAGGAGAGGAAGAAAGGTGAGAATTTTATATTTAAATTTTTGAAATTTAAATAAAAAGTATGTGTTATGTAAAGCCATTAAGACACTGGAATCTAGGGCATTCCACTATAGAACGCACAAAGATGTTGGGGAAATGGGCCAATTTTAGCCTAAACCCCAGGTCCTCACAAACCTCAGCCATATAGAATAGGGATAAATTGGAATGTAAAGCCACATGTGCATAAAATAATGCATACAAAATACTACCTTGTATCACAATAAGGTTTTAACTTTTACCCCTTTAACAATACCTACAAAACCATAGCTAATTTGCTTGGAAAAGCATGTTTACTTGTTAGCCATAGGCATACCTATGTTATTTCCCAACCCTTATAAAAAGGCACTCATGCTAATTGTCATGTTGTCCTTAAAGAACTTTAAATATCTAAGTGAGGTTTCTAAAAAATGCTTGCTTATAACTATACCACTACCACAATACTCACAGTTTGGTCACAAATGTTTAATTCATTCCTTACAGAGTATCTTATATGATCTTGGTGAAGACAACAGCTCTGATAACATGAATAACAAGGAAAAATCAAACGAACCGGTATGTTCGATTAATACACAGTGTCACTGCTTATTTTTAATGTTAGCCTGTTTTATTCTTGTGATTTCGCTGTACATGAAAAGTACGGCAGGAATTTAATCTATTTTTTTAAATATTTCATAAAACTCTCAGCCTCTTGAAGAAGAAAAAGTAACGAGCATCGATGATGAACCTTTACTGCCATCTAATGGAGATAAAGATAATCCTCTGGATGAAACGAACGGTGTCGTAAAGTCGGAGCCTGTTGAACCATCGGGGGCTGAAGGGGTGATTGGAACGCCAACTAAAGTGGAAGAAGCACCCGTAGGGGGCGCAATGGTGGGTAGGGTGGGGGTTGTTTAGTTTTGTATGGGTGTCGTAAGGTTATAATTGCACTTTACTAAATTGTGCTTTTACCTACTAATTTATTTATTTTGAGTAAAAGAATAGTTTTAAAAATTGCATTAACTAAAAAAATTACATTTATTTTTTTTTTAATTTTTAAACAAATTAGATAAATAAGCGAAAACTTAAAAAATAAGCCAAAGAAATGCACTAAACCAACTCCATTTTTCACCAGACACCAATGCCGACCCAAACCACACCTACATTAACATCTGATGCTGCAGCAGTGGCCGCAAAAATTGTCCAGCTACGACGGGAGCAGCAAGCGCCCGACATTAGTGACCTACCCCATGTTAAAGTCGTGTCTGGGCTGCCTTGGACACCTAAAGCGAGAAAAAAAGACGTGGAATTGTTTTTAAACCAAGTCCGGCAAAAATTTATTGGTTTCTCATTGCCTGGGTAAGACTAACTCACTAACGAATATTGGATTTTTTATAATTGTAATGATTACACTCTCAAGATATGTGAAAAATATTAAAATAAATATGCGGCAGCTTTAGCTTCCAGATTTTCTAAATTTTACAGCTTTTTAGTTATTATCTGTAATATATTTAATTATGAAATTATAACTTTTTTTAGCTGTTTATCTAATACTTTTTGTATCTTTACAGTGACCTTACAACTGTAGCTGGCTTGCCCAAAACCACCAAAGACAGTTTGAAAATCTTACGCAAGCATACATATGTACCTATGTCCGATCTACAGATCGCAAAAGAAGTGGAAATGACAAAATGTCCGCTTACTATAGGAAAGCAGGAGGTATGCAACAGAAAACTTTGTTAAAAACCTTAAAAAAAATTTTTTAAGTTCGTACTTTACTACATCTCAGATTATCAAACAGCAATTCGGAAATAGATATTAAACTTCACATACAAAGTAATCAGAAACCATTTCAGCAAACACTATAATTTATACTCACAAAATAATAACAGAAAATAGCTTAGCTTTTGAAACCAATACCACAAAATTTGTCTTTTAAATAAATACCATCCTAAAATAATTTAAATCTCAGGTAATTTCCACTGGTGTAACAGAGCGTTTGTACCAAGCCATGTTACCACATATACCGCAATACATGATCGCTTTGTTGAAGATTCTGCTTGCCGCTGCTCCAACATCTAAAGCGAAAAACGACTCAATTAACATTCTAGCTGATGTACTGCCACAAGAAATGCCGTAAGTAATTGTGTGTATTGCACAATCATGAGATAACGAGCCAACTCTGTCCTAAATCAAAGGTCATCAACAAGGACCTCACCCACAGCCACATAAAATAGAATTTTTATTCGATGTGATAACACATTTACATTTAAATTTACAACATAATTTCAGTTAACTTTATACTAACCATAAATAATGTTTGGTTTTCCTAAAACATTCCAAAACCACAAATCCAACTCCCTACATTACTTTGATAACCTTAAACCCACCCAACAGGTCCACAGTGGTAGCTTCCCTTAGACTTGGTATCGATGTAAACAGACACAGAGAAATTATCGTCAAGTCAATTTCTGGCATGCTACTTCTGCTATTGAAACATTTCAAACTCAACCATGTTTACCAGGTGTGTTGCATGGGTTTTATGTGCTGGCTAACTGTACATGTTCTGATACTTTCTGAGTATTATATTTTTATTATAGGCTTTATATTCTGCCGCTATATTTTAAACTTTATGAATTAATTTATGTTAGAGCTATTGTCTATTGTCCTATGTCTTTGATTTTTGTTTTGAATTTATAAGTTATTTTTCCAAACTCTACTTAATATAAGGTAGTTTACCTCTGGCATAAATCTTAGGTCCCCTGTCATGCTTACCTATATGGTCTACACTATATATATGTATGAGGCTGTTCATTCATATATATATAGAGCCCAAGTTATATGTGAATCATCCAGAATCTGGTCATTTAGAAAGTGTGCGGCATTAATACTGCATTACAAAACTTAATCTAAACCTTCTTCCCATGCAGTTTGAGTATATGAGCCAACACTTGGTATTTGCCAACTGCATACCCCTCGTGCTCAAGTTTTTCAACCAAAATATCGTCGCATACGTCACAACTAAGAATATGATTCCAAGCCTGGAGTTCCCAGCTTGTGTTATAGGTAAGCAACTAAGCAATGTGTATTTGTCTCGCATTTTTAAATACATTTTTTACAAGGGTGGATAAACTCATAGTTAAAGAAACCAGATTGAATTTATATTTTTACTTTCGAATTTAACAATCTGATACTTACAAATTGATCGTTTATTTATATTAGAGTTTTTTATTGTACTTAATGTTATAAATAGGACTAAAATTAAATATTTTTTACTTCACAAATTTGTGACTACAGAGTACAAACTAATTAAAATTATATCTTTACATTTCTGTACTTTATATTTGCTATATTTTAGATGTTTTTAACCATTAGCCCAATTTATTACAGTTTGCATTAAATGGTGAATTTTTTTTAAGGTGAGAAAACTGAAATCACGGCCGAAACTTTTGATGGTGTCGACTCCAACAGTGTTCCCTGCTGGAGAAATTTATTCTCGAGTATAAACTTGCTTCGAATTCTCAATAAATTAGTAAAATGGAAACACTCAAGAACCATGGTATACGTTTGCTTTGTTTAAGGTTTTAACTTAAGATAATATTATTTTAGATTTGTTTTTATTCTTCATGTATATTTTACTTATAGTAAGGTGGGGTAAGATGGGACACCTTTTCATTCTATTTTCTTGTCTCATTTGGTAGTAAACAAAGAATATTCAAAGAATTATAAAACCGCAAGTTACATTTATTTAATTCAATTTACCACAGATGCTGGTCGTATTCAAGTCCGCCCCAATCCTGAAAAGAGCTTTAAAAGTTCGACAAGCAATGTTCCAGCTTTATGTTCTCAAACTACTCAAAGTGCAAACCAAGTACCTCGGGCGTGCATGGCGTAAAAGCAACATGAAAACTATGTCGGCCATCTATCAGAAAGTACGTCATCGTCTGCATGACGACTGGGCTTTCGGAAACGGTAAGTTGTTTTCGTTGCAAAGAAATTAAAACGATAATTAAGTTATTTACGCGTATTATGTGACTATGTCTACATTATGTAATAGTAAAAGGTTATTATATAGTAGCGTGGGGGAAGATGGACACATTTTCGTTCTATTTTCTTATTCCATTTGGTAGTAAACAAAAAACATTCAAAGAATTATAAAACCGTATCCTCACGGCTCCCATAGACCACTGTTAATTGTAAAACACGATCAGAATATTTGAATATGATGTGCTAAAGGTGCTCCCTACCATACTATTTATTCATGTTTTAAATACATGTTCTTTCTACTTCAGACGTAGACGCCCAACCATGGGACTTCCAACAGGAAGAATGCGCTTTACGTAACAACGTTGAACGATTCAACGTAAGAAGATACGGCAAAGGAGCTTCTGCGCTTACCAATTCCACCAACATACCAACCACCACAGATGAATATACACCTGTGGAAAACAATCTTCAAAATTTACTTAAAGAAGAGTATGTAACACGTTTTTTTTTATATATTTTTGGCTTTCTGTTTTGATTTTCAATTTCTGTTCTGTTCATCGTATAGTTGCTAGCTGGTTTAAAAAGATTTTGTTATTTTTCAGTATGTACGTTTAAATTTTTCAAGTTCCACATTTTTTGAAGTATGTTTTTCTAAACATTCTGTTTTTTCAAGTATTTAAAAGAATGTTTTTAATCATTACCTTGTTTTTAAATCTAGTTTTTTTTATGTAACAGAGTTTTCTATTTTTGTACACAGTTTCTTTCAATCGGTATAACTAAAAATCTAAGTACGAAATTTTCTAAATCTGTAAACTTACAGGGTTGAGCTGCCGATTGAGTTTCGCAAATCCTACGACGTATGGCTGGAGCGTGAGGTGTATTACTCGAACACTGATTGGGACCAACTGCTTACAATTCCATGCGTGCAGTAACTTTTACTGTGTTGTAAAGTGTTTAACGAAGAATTTTTACAAGAATTTATTAAACTGGTCGATACTGCTTGTAAATTGAAGTATAGTAGGCTGGGGAGAATGGGACACCTTTAGCACAAAATATCCTAATATTCTGATCATGTTTTAAACAATTAGCAACAGTTCATGAGAGTCGTGAGGACACGGTTTTTAAAATTTTCTTTGAATGTTGTTTGTTTACTACCAAATGGGTCGAGAAAATAGAATAAAAAAGGTGTCCCACCTTTTCCCACATTTTTACCCACAAAAACAAATATAAACCCACGTTATAGCCCACAACCGTTACATAAACACAAGGAATAAAATCTTTGTTTCAAATATCATCGTATGTGGTCGGGTGTATTACAGTGTTCGACGTAAGAATTGTTTAAACAGTATTTTATCTGTGTATCACAATAAATAAATCAAACCGTTTTTGGTGTTTTTTTTGTCGCAGCCGTTCAGTCGAAGGAGATATATAGTAGGGTGGGGGAAGATGGGACACCTTTTCATTCCATTTTCTCATTTCATTTTGTAGTAAACAAAACTTTTTCAAAGAATTTTAAAACCGCATCCACACGACTTCCATAGATTATTGTTAATTGTTTAAAACACAATCAGAATATTGAGATATTGTGTGATAAATGTGTCCCATCTTCCCCCACGCCACTATATATTAGTTGTAGAATAACTAACAACAGTAAGTGCATTATCACAAAGTTCATGACCCCAATTACTACATTAATATAATCAAATATTAAAGAAATGTCTATTTGTCAAGTGTTTAAAACTTTTGTAAAGCGTATAAGCCAGTAATTATTAGCGTAGTAAATTGTGATTGATTGTTTACAACGTATTCACACAAGTTGCAGGAATTCCGACGAAAATAATTATTGCTGTAATCTTCACAATCCCGCTGTACTATAAATAGATTCAGTGTTACCTGATGTAAAGTTACTGCTTACCATATCCTATGATGAAAATCGCGTAGTAGTATTTAAAAGGGCAGCACTGGCCGCTGGAATTTGCGCGAGATCCAATTTAGCATGTTTACGTCGCAATCCGCAATGTTGCTGCAAGCAATTAACCAATCAGCTCCCAGCTTTCCACGTGACCAACACGTTTTCGTTTTTGCTCATGTAAGTTTGGGGCATGGCTGGTTCTTTTGAGTTGCGACTTTTTTTAGAATAAGCATTAGCGTTAAGCAGTTGGAAGTTAATGTTGGTTTGTGAGGGAAAGTTTATGATGAAGGCTTATTTTAGCAACAAACACGTTATATACGACCAATATTTTGTATTTATTTGTTGCATGGTATTAAGGTTTATGTTTGAATTACAGCTGGCTAATTGAAGAATTATTTCGTAAAAGTTTGAATTATTTGAATCTACGCTGAAGCAATACAGACCGAAGTCCTGTGTTCAAATCACATCAATGTTATCTCACTCACGAATGAAGATGCGTTGAGTGACAGCCGCCGATGAAGCTGTGGATTGGCAACGTTGAAAGTGAGTTTGTATCTTTATTATAGAACCGAGAAGTCCTACTTTATCGCCCTTCCTAAATTATTCGCATATCTGTTTGTATTTTTAATATGTTAGTCCGGTATAAACGACGCTCGATATTGAACAAAATCTGTGTTATGTACTACGTTTACCAAGTATAGACGGGTGGGGGGAGATGGGACACCTTTAGTACATAATATACAAATATTCTGGTCGTATTTTAAACAACTAACAACGGTCTATGGGAGTCGTGAGCATACGGTTTTATAATTCTTTTTCCGCTCACCTGACTATACAAACAACGAAAAAAATAACAAATCTAACGGTTTATTATATTTCCACAGAAAAGAGACAAAGACGGAACGAAAAGCTCAAGAACGAAGATGGAACCATAGCATACCCAGACTAAGATTTATTCTTAGTCGATGTAAATACTAACTTATGTGAGCTGTAGCATAAAAAGTCCCTTCTACTTATTGAATGCTTGTTTAAAATTGAATGTTTATGGTATATGATGTGTGGCGTGGGGAAGTATATACAGAAATCAAAAGATTAATTAAATCCACCTTTGTACACGTTAGTAATGTAACGTGGTTGGGAATCTTGGGTTTTATTTCTCCATGTTTGTGTATGTGTGTGTAAACAACCTGCATAAGAACGGTGCGCGCAGGTCAGACTTCTCCAACTTTAACCCAAACCCCATGGTGTCACTTATCAGAAAGGCCTGAGTCGGCATCAGATAGATAGAAGTGACATCGCTATAACTAGGGATCGCTGATAGGAAGTTTAAGTTAGACAGAACTGGGACACTGCACCGGGCCGACACAACACGTGTCATTGCACCCAGGCCTATACAGCAGACCGTCCTGGTTTGCGTAAACCTTTACACGCCGGTTGGTTAAAAGTCCGGTCAGCGAAAGCTGGTGGGTTCCAACTGCAAAACAATTAGGCGCCAAACCTGCGACTAGGGTAGGGATCAAAAAATAATAAAATGTCAGCCCCCCGTTAGGCCTAGAAAAATTAACCAATTAATTATTTTTAAATGTCAAGTTTTCAGGTGTCGGTTTATGTTGTCATTCCTTTTTTGAATCGACAACAAGCGCGAATATGCGACGCAAACTCGACGCTGTTGCGACGGATACAGTGATTCCTGAGATCACTCGGTTCGATCATTCTTGCGTTAAAGCAAGATATAGTTAGCTCCCAAATCCGTTCTTATGCAGTTTCCCCACTTCGTAAACAACTATATAGTTATTGCGACGCGATGTGACGGTTGGCGGCGACGAAATAAAAGGCGATTCTAAATATTTATTATTATTATATTGGCCCATAGAGAATGCTGTGTTGCTGTGCTTATTGTATGAGGTGGGGTATGGTGGTGTTGGGGGATTGTGGTGTTTATTGTATGTATTGAGACGCATTACACTTTACACGAAATGAACTGTCATATTCTGATGAATCCATGATGTGGGCATATCTGTGACGTCATTACGTCGGTAAAATATGACTGGATTTCAATACAGTTTGTTTTAAGCATGCTGTAATTAAAAACGGAAGAATTACTGAACTGTATATTATGGGTTAACGTCTGCGAAATAAAATCCTGATGTTGGGTCATTTAAGTGGGGTTGTCATTGCGGCGGATAAGAGGGTTGCATGGGGTATCGGACGTTTTGTATACATTATGTGCGAATTAATTCTCAATCATTGGCAGTTTCATTGATTTTTACGTTCGCTACCGACCTTCACATGATTTTATGTCTTTTTTTATTCGCTGGCGCTTTTTATCGTTTTTTTTTTACGTTGTGCGGAGCTCTTTGTTTCCGTTTTAATTTTCCTATTTTTGTCTTTTCCAAAATTGCCAATGAAAGAGAATTGATTTCGTACAGATGTTATGCGTGTTCGCAATCCCTATGAAACCTCTACTCCAATGATGTGGCAGTAACCCTGGAACCCTGCGAGCCTATCTAATTATTGGGGCTCTTTTAAAAACAGTACAATCTATATTTAATTATTAAACTATTTAAAAGCTTAACTTATTGAATGTCTTTAAAACCCCCTAGGAGCCTACTATGGGGGATCTTAAAAACGGGAACCTATTCGATTATTGGGTCTGTTTGGGAGCATATTACTTATCGGGTCTCTTGAGCTTATCTAAATATTATTCCAACTGATTAATGGGTCTCTTCGGGAGCTTATTGTGGCTGTTAACCCTGCCTGTCCAACCATGGTGACTCAGAATATACAGTTCTAACACTTCATCCTGCACTAAAATATTCACATACAAACATTAACAAACGTGGTGTGAATGATTAGGTGCTACAGCTCACCCCTTACATATTTTTATATCTAAAATCGTTGGATCAGCCAATACCAGGTCAGAAGTGTGTGCCGTGTTCATTTTCTTGTGTCGTGTGTCCAATTTCTCACAGTACGCCTCTTAACGCGGTAAGCCACGTATAACGATGGTGTGTTGGGAGGTGTAAGTTCAGTTTATAAGACGGTCAGTCCAGGTTGCAGTTCTTGGTTGTGTGTGTATTGTGCGTTCTCTCGATGGCTACGCGCTTCTAAAACCGTTGGGTGGCGTCGATCGCTGCCTAGCGTGCCTTGATCAACTTGTTTCAGGAAGATCAAGGCCCAGGTATAACTAGGGCTACTGGCGAGAGGTCCTGGTAAAAAAAACCTCAACGACCACAAGCGAAGCAGCCTCCTGGGCGTGGTTGGAATCTTCGTTTTAAAATAAAAAAAAATAAAAGCATTCAGTATATTATAAGCAGATTCATATTGTACCAACATTTCGTCTAATATTGATGATGTTTCACTACATGGCACAAGAAATGTTTGTGCAATAAATGTCGAATCCCCTCGACACTTTATATTATAATTCCTAACAATATTCAATTTTTAGAATAAACCGCACAATTTTTAAATAAAAAGCAATCACATGAAAAGCAAAATTAAGCACACAATTTCTAAGATAACTGAATGATTCAGTAATTTCCGTATGAAAGCACTGGCACTTTGAAAACCAAAACACTAATTTTGTTGTCGATTAATAAAAATAAAATTATATTTTTAAAACACTAAACACATCTTGTTGCTGTTGCTGTTAAACCCATTTTAACTTCTCGACTTCCCGGATAAAAAGGAACTTTACTTAGAACTTACTTGTTGAACAAAGAAGAATTTACTGGGCCGTATATTTAATTCAAAACTGACATGAAAGAAAACCCATTTTAACTTCTCGACTTCCCGGATAAAAAGGAACTTTACTTAGAACTTACTTGTTGAACAAAGAAGAATTTACTGGGCCGTATATTTAATTCAAAACTGACATGAAAGAATGAATGAGTGAAAATTACTTCCTCTCTTTGGTCACGATAACGAGGAACGCGGAGTTTACAAAAACGAAAAGTTGGGTAGTAACGGTACAGAAAAACAGTTGTTAAAACACGCCTGAAAAGAAATATTGTTTTGGATGAAAGTCGTGGCAGTTACACCTTAACCGTAGATTAAGTACATTTCTACAGAATCGTGTTTGAATTGTTGGGCCGTAGATTTAATACATTTATATAATGTTTTATAATGTTTTAATGTTTCGAGTATATTACCATAGTATACTGAAGTGACTTCAGTATACTATGATATTAAAGCAGAATTCAATATGCAATTAAAAGCAGCGCCGTAAAATTAGGTTTTAAGTTCTACACGTTTAGAAGTTAAATGATGTGAATATAGAAATGATGTGAATATATAATTATCAATTCTTTACTTTTCAGGAGTCGTCGCATTTTGTGATTATTTGTAAATTTACACTGTTCTTACAATATTTAAATAAGAGACTTTTCTTTCAACTGTCAATAATTTTTTTCATCGCCCTAATATTTAAAGCCGTATTGGTATATGATTGACGCACTGGATTTAAATGAAAACCTTTTACTTTGTTAATTTAATATACAAACAAGACGCCAATATTTAATATACAAACAAGAAGCCAATTTAATATACAAACAAGAAGCCAATATTTAATATACAAACAAGAAGCCAATTTAATATACAAACAAGAAGCCAAATCTAAATGCATTTGAAACATGACCAACATTATTAATGACGAGTACATACTTGAACTTTACAAAGAAAATTCGTAGACCGATAAGATTTAGGGCTGAATTTGAAAGGAAGTTTCCGTGCCGGTGAAGAAACCTCTCCAGACAATGATGACCAAGCACTAAAAAAGTAAGAAAGTAGACAATCTTTCTATGTCCTGTCCTGTCTATCTACGTCTATGTCATGTGTGTCATATTTATGTCAGGTGTGTCATATTTATGTCAGGTGTGTCGTATTTATGTCAGGTGTGTCATATTTATGTCATGTGTGTCGTATTTATGTGTGTCATATTTATGTCATGTGTGTCATATTTATGTCAGGCGTGTCATATTTATGTCAGGCGTGTCATATTTATGTCAGGTGTGTCATATTTATGTCAGGTGTGTCGTATTTATGTCATGTGTGTCGTATTTATGTCAGGTGTGTCGTATTTATGTCAGGTGTGTCGTATTTTATATATGTCATGTGTGTCATATTTATGTCAGGTGTGTCATATTTATGTCATGTGTGTCATATTTATGTCAGGTGTGTCATATTTATGTCAGGTGTGTCGTATGTATGTCATGTGTGTCATATTTATGTCAGGTGTGTCGTATTTATGTCATGTGTGTCGTATTTATGTCAGGTGTGTCGTATTTATGTCATGTGTGTCGTATTTATGTCATATGTGTCATATTTATGTCAGGTGTGTCGTATTTATGTCATGTGTGTCGTATTTATGTCAGGTGTGTCGTATTTATGTCATGTGTGTGTCATATTTATGTCATGTGTGTCGTATTTATGTCATGTGTGTCGTATTTATGTCATATTTATGTCAGGTGTGTCATATTTATGTCAGGTGTGTCGTATTTATGTCGTATTTATGTCATATTTATGTCAGGTGTGTCATATTTATGTCAGGTGTGTCGTATTTATGTCGTATTTATGTCATATTTATGTCAGGTGTGTCATATTTATGTCATGAGTGTCGTATTTATGTCATATTTATGTCAGGTGTGTCATATTTATGTCAGGTGTGTCGTATTTATGTCATATTTATGTCAGGTGTGTCATATTTATGTCATGTGTGTCGTATTTATGTCAGGCGTGTCGTATTTATGTCATGTGTGTCGTATTTATGTCATATTTATGTCAGGTGTGTCATATTTATGTCAGGTGTGTCGTATTTATGTCATATTTATGTCGTATTTATGTCATATTTATGTCATGAGTGTCGTATTTATGTCATATTTATGTCAGGTGTGTCATATTTATGTCAGGTGTGTCGTATTTATGTCATATTTATGTCAGGTGTGTCATATTTATGTCGTATTTATGTCATATTTATGTCAGGTGTCATGAGTGTCATGTTTATGTCAGGTGTGTCATATTTATGTCAGGTGTGTCGTATTTATGTCAGGTGTGTCGTATTTATGTCATGTGTGACATATTTATGTCAGGTGTGTCGTATTTATGTCATATTTATGTCAGGTGTGTCATATTTATGTCATGTGTGTCGTATTTATGTCATGTGTGACATATTTATGTCAGGTGTGTCATATTTATGTCATGTGTGTCGTATTTATGTCAGGTGTGTCGTATTTATGTCATGTGTGACATATTTATGTCATGAGTGTCGTATTTATGTCATATTTATGTCAGGTGTGTCGTATTTATGTCATATTTATGTCATGTGTGTCATATTTATGTCAGGTGTGTCATATTTATGTCAGGTGTATCGTATTTATGTCAGGTGTGTCATATTTATGTCATGTGTGTCGTATTTATGTCAGGTGTGTCATATTTATGTCATATTTATGTCAGGTGTGTCATATTTATGTCAGGTGTGTCGTATTTATGTCATATTTATGTCATGTGTGTCGTATTTATGTCAGGTGTGTCATATTTATGTCAGGTGTATCGTATTTATGTCATGTGTGTCGTATTTATGTCATGAGTGTCATATTTATGTCAGGTGTGTCATATTTATGTCATATTTATGTCAGGTGTGTCATATTTATGTCAGGTGTGTCGTATTTATGTCAGGTGTGTCATATTTATTTCGTATTTATGTCATATTTATGTCAGGTGTCATGAGTGTCATGTTTATGTCAGGTGTGTCATATTTATGTCAGGTGTGTCATATTTATGTCAGGTGTGTCGTATTTATGTCATGTGTGACATATTTATGTCAGGTGTGTCGTATTTATGTCATATTTATGTCAGGTGTGTCATATTTATGTCATGTGTGTCGTATTTATGTCATGAGTGTCATATTTATGTCAGGTGTGTCATATTTATGTCATATTTATGTCAGGTGTGTCATATTTATGTCAGGTGTGTCGTATTTATGTCATGTGTGACATATTTATGTCATGAGTGTCGTATTTATGACATATTTATGTCAGGTGTGTCATATTTATGTCAGGTGTATCGTATTTATGTCAGGTGTGTCATATTTATGTCATGTGTGTCGTATTTATGTCATGAGTGTCATATTTATGTCATGTGTGTCGTATTTATGTCATATTTATGTCAGGTGTGTCATATTTATGTCAGGTGTGTCGTATTTATGTCATATTTATGTCAGGTGTGTCATATTTATTTCGTATTTATGTCAGGTGTGTCGTATTTATGTCATGTGTGACATATTTATGTCAGGTGTGTCGTATTTATGTCATATTTATGTCAGGTGTGTCATATTTATGTCATGTGTGTCGTATTTATGTCATGTGTGACATATTTATGTCAGGTGTGTCATATTTATGTCATGTGTGTCGTATTTATGTCATGTGTGACATATTTATGTCATGAGTGTCGTATTTATGTCATATTTATGTCAGGTGTGTCATATTTATGTCGTATTTATGTCATTTTATGTCATGAGTGTCGTATTTATGTCATATTTATGTCAGGTGTGTCGTATTTATGTCATATTTATGTCATGTGTGTCGTATTTATGTCAGGTGTGTCATATTTATGTCAGGTGTATCGTATTTATGTCAGGTGTGTCATATTTATGTCAGGTGTATCGTATTTATGTCAGGTGTGTCATATTTATGTCATGTGTGTCGTATTTATGTCATGTGTGACATATTTATGTCAGGTGTGTCGTATTTATGTCATATTTATGTCAGGTGTGTCATATTTATGTCATGTGTGTCGTATTTATGTCATGAGTGTCGTATTTATGTCATGAGTGTCGTATTTATGTCATATTTATGTCAGGTGTGTCGTATTTATGTCAGGTGTGTCATATTTATGTCAGGTGTGTCATATTTATGTCAGGTGTGTCGTATTTATGTCAGGTGTGTCATATTTATGTCATGTGTGTCGTATTTATGTCATGAGTGTCATATTTATGTCAGGTGTGTCATATTTATGTCATGAGTGTCGTATTTATGTCATATTTATGTCAGGTGTGTCATATTTATGTCAGGTGTGTCGTATTTATGTCATATTTATGTCATGTGTGTCGTATTTATGTCAGGTGTGTCATATTTATGTCAGGTGTGTCATATTTATGTCAGGTGTGTCGTATTTATGTCATGAGTGTCATATTTATGTCAGGTGTGTCATATTTATGTCAGGTGTGTCGTATTTATGTCATGAGTGTCATATTTATGTCAGGTGTGTCATATTTATGTCAGGTGTGTCGTATTTATGACATATTTATGTCAGGTGTGTCATATTTATTTCGTATTCATGTCATATTTATGT
The DNA here is from genome assembly GCF_009617815.1 of Ciona robusta. Lineage (NCBI taxonomy): Eukaryota > Metazoa > Chordata > Ascidiacea > Phlebobranchia > Cionidae > Ciona > Ciona robusta. The sequence continues at coordinate 6,735,672 of NC_143242.1, read as the reverse complement.
CATGTGTGTCATTTGTCAGGTGTGTCATATTTATGTCATGTGTGACATATTTATGTCAGGTGTGTCGTATTTATGTCATATTTATGTCGTATTTATGTCATATTTATGTCAGGTGTGTCATATTTATGTCATGTGTGTCGTATTTATGTCAGGTGTGTCGTATTTATGTCAGGTGTGTCGTATTTATGTCATGAGTGTCGTATTTATGTCAGGTGTGTCGTATTTATGTCATGAGTGTCATATTTATGTCAGGTGTGTCATATTTATGTCAGGTGTGTCATATTTATTTCGTATTTATGTCATATTTATGTCAGGTGTGTCATATTTATGTCATGTGTGTCGTATTTATGTCAGGTGTGTCATATTTATGTCAGGTGTGTCGTATTTATGTCAGGTGTGTCATATTTATGTCATGTGTGTCGTACTTATGTCATGAGTGTCATATTTATGTCAGGTGTGTCATATTTATGTCATGAGTGTCGTATTTATGTCATGTGTGACATATTTATGTCATGAGTGTCGTATTTATGTTATATTTATGTCAGGTGTGTCATGTTTATGTCGTATTTATGTCATATTTATGTCAGGTGTGTCATATTTATGTCATGTGTGTCGTCGACGAATCTTGAACCCGTAGTGCCTAAATTCTAGACGAAACGGTGGACACCATAACTATTGTAATACAACCATAATAGCATTTACTACTTTTTCTGCCGTAGGTATACACATTGAAATTAGAAATCGTTCTTGGTGACAAGTTATCTCAATTATTAAAGCAAAGGTGACATAGGATTTAAACATTTTATTTACACGCAAAAATCCCTGCTGTTAGATGTGTATACAAGCAAGTAGAGCCGAAATATAGTTGCATTTGGCACGATTTTGGTCCGGCGCCGTGGCGTAGTGGTTAGCGCGCCTGCCTCCAACCCAGAGGTAATGGGTTCAAGGCTCGTCGCTGCTACCATTGTGGGCGTATGTGTCCTTGAGCAAGACACTTAACGGCAATTGCAGTGGCCACTAATGGGTTGTCCAAATTATCAGCCATACATAAAAATGAGAAAAAAATAACCCAAAAAAAAGTTCACTTGTACTGATGTATTTTTTTATTTTTAGTCAATGTTTTTTTCATGTTCTGTATATGTTTTGTCAAACTATCTTCTCCCTTTTTTATTTTTTTGTCCAAAACTCTAAAAAGGAAAGACCCCCTTTGTAAACTTTGTTAAAACACCCTTAACTCACCCAACAAACTGCCCTAAACTGTCACTCTCAAAGCTCCCGAAAAACTGACTTAAAATACCATTACCGAGAGATGATGATTCCTGGATGTCTCTTGCTTTTCTCAAGTTTTCCACCCACAATAAAAATGACAACTCCACGTATTTCGTTTAATAATGCAAACTTTAATTAAACAACATTTTGACAAATCTATGCGAAACGTAGATGATATCCAGAGTTTAAACTTTATGTTTCAATAGTTTGTGGATAAAAAGGACTTTTAATGAAAATTTAAATAACAGTATGAGCTAAACGCACAAAAGCACAATATTTAACTTTACATATACGTTAACTCAGTCATTGCTCCACTGAGCAACCGAGTGGTTCTAAAAATCAATCAAAGTGACAAATGATAATTGATGCCAGTATTCATATATTATGTGAGAAGTGTTAGTCACCATGCGACAACTGGCATCTATTTCTATAATTACGACTCCAACTCCTGGAGAAAGAACTTTTTCCTAAATACAAGAAAACTCACAGAGTCGCGCTTAAATAAAAGACCGTGTATATAGATAGATACAAACGCGGCTAAGACAAAGCAACACACCATGCATTTTGTGTCTCGTTTCCACCACAGGAAGTAATAAATAAGACCGAAGCAAAGCAACTCGGCACTTTATTACGCAGTCAACGTATTTGCTTGCAAGAAGCGCAATTTTGGTGTTAACGAATATGTTTGGTTAACGTACTAGAAGACACTTCATCCCGATTAAAATCATTAACAGCGGCGCCACCAACGCCACCAGCCACGCGAACAGGTCGTGCCCCAGCCCCGAACATTCGGCCTGGTATACGCATGTTGAGCATTGGGGTGGGTGACGGCGGTTTATCTTCATCACTGTCCTTAGAATCGTCATCTTCTCTGTAAATCCATCGCTCGGGATCAGAGGACAAGCGATCGCTTGAATCAGGAGTGAGAACAGGAGCCGATCTTGATCCTGTTGGTTGTACATCCGCAAAGTGAGGACTCTCGCATGCCTCACTGAGTGATGGGGCAAGCGGAGACTGCGCATTTCCTGACGACATTGAGTGTCCTACGCCGGTGTCTTCTTTGTTATTTGAAGAAGATTTATTCCCATCTTTCACCCACGGCCCCCTGTCCTCCGAGATTTCGGAAGATGATTCTAAAGGTCGACCACTTGAAGTGGTATTGTTTGGTGTGGAAGCAAGCAGAGGGCACTCGGTAGGCATGGCTCGTTGCATATGGAGCGGTGGGGAGCCATCTTGTTCAAGGTGACTGTCCGCACCCTCGGAGAAAATTGAAAGCAAAAGTTCTTGCACAAACAAGCTACGTTGGCCATCTTCGTTACTCTGCTGCTCTTTTTCTTTGCTGGACAAGTTCAGTTCGTCCAAACTGCAAGAATAAAAAAGTCTTAAAAATTTGGCTAAATACCCTATTTCTTTCGGATTACATTTTTGTTTCTACAATATTTAATTTTTCCATTCTTTAAGTAGGGTAAGCAACTTCTATTTAATGTAGTTTAACTGCGGCTTAAAAGTTCTTAAAAAAACAAAATCCCAGAAGGTGAAATTAAACCAGTGTTTCATCATTCTAGATCGCGTGCAGACACCAGCAAAAATAAAACTAAACATTGGTTAAGTAAAAAAAGTTGAAACATTAAAAAAATTATATTTCTGTAGTATACACGAACATTTCGCGATAACAGTAAACATCAAACATAGAAAAGTTACTTTGACAATAGATATCTACTATCATCATCATCATCAGAGTGAACGTTACAGTTTGGCCGCTTTGTGGCAGATTTCGACGAGTTATTCCCACCACCAGAGGGCTGGACATGAACTCCATGGTTGGTGCTCGGGTTTGACTTGCTTGGAAACCTCTCAAGCTTAAAAAAAAATATTTTTTAAGGATTTTTTTAGAGACTCGTCAAAGGTTAGGAAATGATTTTGGGAGATTGGCTCCCTCTTGGGTAAATACCATGTCCCATTGCATGAATCAATGTAAAAAACTCATATATAAAATATATAAGGGTATAGGTTAGATACCGCACTGCTTACAAGTAACATGACATCACCTTAAAAAGGTATTGCCGAAATGTGTAATATTATTCATAACAATGAACACTGTTAATCCAGCTCGCCAAAATAATACACAAGTGAGACATATTATTATAGTAACATAAAAAGTCACCACCGAATACAAAAACAACAATTCATACAAACTTACTATAATACCGCAATTGATCTAAAGACAATTTTTATCAAGATTCTGATCATTTAAAAACAACAAAAGCTGGCTATTCTAAAATCAAGCTGTTCTGTTCTGCCTGTTTAACCTGTTTATTATCAGCAGTTGAATTTTCCTGAGAATTTGCATGGTTATTGCTGTTTGTTAAACCCGATCCTTGTAATGACAACAACTCAGTCATTAGACCTGCTGCCACCCTGAATGCATTTGGTGGGTCACCAGGTGCGGGTAATGGTATAGGGTTCCTGAATGGGCCATTAAGAAGACTTTCCAATACAGGCTTTTGTGAGATAGGTGGAGGGGGTGGGGGTGGTGGGGTGTTGCTTGTACTGCTGTCTTTAACTTTAGATGCATAGGATGTTTCTAGCACTTGATTCAAGTTGGCTGCATCTATAATTTCGACTCTAACACAGCGATATTTTTGGTCTTCGTCTGAACAGAAATTGAATCCATGAGGATCAAAAAGTCTTCGCAAATCTTCTGGGATGAGAGATGTCTCTGTGTTTTCAGATTCAGTGTCCGACATAACTGTTCTGCTGCGTGAACGTTTTCTTTGTGACATTTTTAAATTCCAAAAACTGCCTGCACTAGATTTTCTAACATAGTCTAACATTAAAAATTGCCAAAAACTGAATAAATTTATCATTGAAGGTGGTCTATGATTAAAAAGACAATATTATGATGTCATAATTAAACTGTTTGCTTTAATTGGATACCAATTATATTAGTAAAAGGTCCATAATACTTAAATTTATGTTTCTGTTTGATATTAATAATTGTATGGAGTAAGCCTAAAAATTTACCTCAAAACCCTAAAACTTAACTAAACAATTCTAAAGATAGAACTAAACAAAAAGCAAATGTAGTTTTAAATTTGGGAGACTTTGGTTCACCGAAGCTTTACCATTGCTTTGGTTTGCAGCCTATTAAGGTTAAGCACTAATATATATACCAACACCCACATTAAAAATATCTCAAGCTTTATATTTTCCTTCAAACCTTTCTGCAATTGATAACTTACCATATCGTCCTGTTCATGAGACAGAGGTATTCTGTTAGGTTGGCCATTCACCATTTCATCATCAGAAATTACAATAGTCCCAGAATGGATTAATTTTTGGGGGTGTAAACGCTTCCGACAGTTCATTGGCTTGTTGGTACGCGTTATAGGGGGTGGGGGTGGTGGGGGAATTTTAGTGGTTTTGTTGGTTTCAGACTCAGGAGTGTCAGGTCTATCTTTCCATATTATTTCTACATTAACAATTGGTATTTTTGCTCTATTTTTCTTGCTTTTTCTCTTTGGGATGTTTGATTTAAATGGAGTCCTCTTTGTAGTAAAGTCCACCCACCCTGTTACAGGCTTTTCCTTTTCTTTCGGCAAAAACTGGCTCGCAACAAAAGTTGGCATAAACGGAAACATGGTTGAGTTTTCAGGCTGCCAGGGGTCGCAACTTTCCCAATCTGAAGATTCTGATGAAATAGTTCTCGTAGTTGAGGTGACTGGTACTGTACTAGGCCATGGTAAACTCCAGTTTTGTCTCAAAGCATTAATTGGCAGAATATTAAAATATTCCTGATCTGCATTTCTCATCTTTATAAAACAGCAAGAAAAAAAACAATGAAACTTATTCCTTTGTTGCTACCACACAACTGACTAATAAAAAATTACGATTCTAACTTAAAACCCTAACACAGCTGCTAGTATTAAACAACTGTGTTATAGATGCAGACTATAAACATACATGCTAAAGAATGACCAATAGCTCAGTTTAGTTTCGAAGTAAGTGAATGATACAGTGACCTAGGTGACATAATCCCCAGGCTTGGCTAGTATGTCACCTATTCAAACCTGTTCTAAATGTTAGCACTTTTTCTCAATATGTCACACTCTGAGACTGGGCTTTAATAGGTACACAACACATACAAAATAAAGACAAACTTTTTAAATCTTACAAAGCTACATACGAAATCTACTTAAAATTTACAGATAGTTTAATTCAAACCTTTCAAAACTACCTAATTGCCAAAACATATAGCTATACGTGTATATTTGCCTTACAGAAAAATAAACAAGGTAAAACTACCCCAATCAAATTGACAGCCACAGCTTTTTATCAAACAAAACAACAAAATGATTTATGTAACCAGCATGTTACGTAATATATGGTCAGCGAAACATTTTTATTACATCCTGTTAGGCCCATCATCATATTTTGTCACAATAGTCACAATGTGTAACATATGCCGTCATTAACAGTTGATGTATATCAGTAACAGAGTATTACTGCGTTAGGTAATCAGTTGCGCAAATTGAGCATTATTTGTAGACAATACATAAGCATATGTCATAATGACCATGTTATTGTTAATGATAGCTGACAGGCATTAGTTACAAAACTACTATAAATGTAACCAATGTATCTATAGCAAGATTTTTAAAGCTTTGATAGAAAGAGATCAAACCTATGCATAGTTTATAAATACATTCACAAATATAATTTATTGAGCAGTTATTAAATGACAGATATAGTTACAAAACTACCTATCCCATATGACAAAATGCAGGAAAAATTAAAAACTTATTTATACTATTTGTAATAATAATTTAACACCTATGCAAACAAACAGTTATTTCTTCCTAATCTGTACTACTGCTATACCATCGCAAAACTTTAGATTATGTTTAAAATTAATCAAACTAAACCCAGCAAAGAATTATTTTAACTATTAAGTTTTAAGTAAATATGTTACCCTCAGTCTAACCCTTAACATTACTCATAACTTGGTCGAATCTGGTTAATCAAGTGGTAATTACTCATTAGTCATTAATTAACAAACTCAATTACAGAGTACTTTATATTAATAGTAAATACTATTCTTACAGCTATGTTTTACATATAATAAATAATTTGTTACATATAATGTTAACAACCTTCTTACAGAAACGCAACACATACACACATACATATGCTAGTACAGTGTACTAGTGTGCCAAAAAGGCACCGAATTAAATTACATCACCTTAAAATATCTAGAAATGACAACAAAACAACAACAACAACATTGATTTATAACCCTGAACTGCGTAACTGTTGCATAGAATGCAGTGAATGAGTGAAGTAATAGAAATGACGTTGTGGTAATATGTTGGTGGATTGTAATCATTTTTGACATAAATAATTGATGTTGCTGTTGTGTGAAATGTATGTTTAAAATGTAAAACACCGTCGACTACCAGGTGCAGAACAGTTAGCAATTAATTTATAGGTTACTATATAGCAGTAGCTAGGTGGTGGTTATTTAAATTTTATGGATATTTTTGTTTAACTTTTTTGCTGTACATTACAAATAAATAAATACATATATATATATATTATACCCATTACCCACAAAGTTAAATATGTGGTAACTCGGTGTGTGGAACAGAACAGCAATCTTATAAGTTATAACTAATACTGTTCCCCCGCCATGCGACGATAGTAAAAGTTCCATTCATTCATTTAAAAAAAAACTTAATGCCAAATAAGGTTAACAAAGCTTATTCACCTGCTGTCTTAGTTCTGCTGCTCTTTGTCGCTCCATTTGAAGCTGAGATTGTAGTTCTTGTAGTTGGGACGATGTTGTTACTGTTTGTTGTAATTGTTGAGCACTCCTGCGTACTCCGCTCAGTTGAGATAAAAGTTCTGAAAAAAAAGTAGGAATCTAAATATTGCAAGGTCTAAAACTGAAATTATAAAAGTTGGCCACGGTAAAGGTAGCTGTACACAGTATCAGGCATGCGAATTTGCTTGCGAATTCGTATGCAAACCTATTATCGAGTTCCGCATGCCGCAGCTAAATCCGGACAAAACGGACGAATTCCGGATATTGTGTACAGCCACCTTAAGCCTGGCTTTAAAGGAAAAACCTAACAAAACATTATATTAGACCATGGTTTCTTAACCACTGGTGCTTGCACAACCTAAGTGGCAAACAGTCACTGGTGAGCACGGGGATCCTGAATCATTTAGGTTGGTTAGGTTTCCTCATAACTATGTTTAAGAAAAAACCTTTAAACACATGAAAGTTAGCATCGAGTTAAAACTTACCAGCAATCGGGTCCATCGAGTCTCTACCCGCTGATATAACCGAAGATGCAACGTTATTATTGGCGACTGCTGGTGTAGGTATGGCAGACGTCGCTGGTCCGCTTGAGAAGTGCATGTTACGATGGTTGCGACTCCTCATGCCTCGACCAGGGTAAAACATACCTGGGTAAAAAGGGGGTTAGTTTTTTGGATTAACGCTGTGGGGCCTCACCAACATAAATAGAATGAGTTAGGCTATGAGGGAATGGGGTTTGTTTGAGAAGTTTTTATGGTAGGTTATTTTTTATGATGGTTGCGACTTCTCAGGCCTCGACCAGGGTAAATTATACCTGGGCGAAAGGAGTGGGTTAGATTTAAGATTTTTTTTAAGATCATTATTAGTTAATTTTTTATGAAAATGAAAGGATAGTGTAAAAAATTGTGTGTCCTAGGTCGTAATTAGAGCCTAACCCAATAAGAAAACTCCCCATAAAAATAGAAAACATACCAGGGTAAAAGGAGGTTGAGTTTTTAACATGTTTTTATGGCGGGTTTTTTTGAAATTTATTTAACTTTTATTCAGGCATACATAAGTGGCCCAATCCAAATAAAAAAAAAGGAATAAGCTATATAAGAAAAATGTTAAGACAAAAAGATTCCCATTAAATAAAGTTAGAAAATTAAAATAGGTTTAAAACAGAATCTGTTAAAGGAAAAATAACAAAAACAAAAATTAAAAATTGCTGACATATTTTCCAATAAAGGACAGTAAATGCATTGAGCCACCTAAACACATTAAATCAGTATACCAAGCTAAACTTACATAGTTAAAATTTAATAATAAGAAGTCTTTGTGGTCATATTAAAATCTAAGTGATGCGAGCATTATAATGTGTTGTTTTTGAACCTTATATTCCCAAGGGTGGGCAACAACTGACCATAAATCTATTGCTATTTACAATTGTGCAACAACAGCAAATGTCATGCCAATAATTGGAGTATTGCTCCTAAGCCAAGTAATGTAAAAAGCAGTGTAAGATAGACAGATAATCAATCCTTTATAAAGCAATCCTTTATCCACCAAAGTTTAAACCATTCAAATTTTTATACAAAGAGAAAGTTTTACTAAAGAATTCTCTTACATTATTTGACAGTAACAAGTTTTATCTAAACTGCCTTAAACTAAAGTTATAGCAATAAAAAAATTGTGTTTACACCCTTTGTAAGCAGTATAAATATACCACATGAAATAAATTTAAATGTACCATACAAGTACATCAAATGGGTTAAAAGGAGATGTATCTGGAGATTCAGGTGAAGGAAGACTAGACACTTTTTTACTCTTATTTTGGTCCTATTTGGTAGTAAACTAAGAACATTTAAAGAATTATAAAACTATATCCCCACTCCCATGGATCGTTGTTAATTGTTTAAAACATGATCAATTCAGGATATTCGGATATCACGTGTTAAAGGTGTCCCATCTTCCTCCACCCTAATATACTATACAAATACATGGAATAAGTTAAAACCGGATGTATCATACACCATGTATGTCAAATAAATAATAAAATTTCTTACGTCGTATATGTCTTCCACCAGCTTGATCCTCAGCATCCCTGGGTGCTCGGTGCTCCATTGATAAATGAGTCGCCAACTCGTCTGTTACCAGGTTAGGATCACCGGAAGGCAATGCAGCACATATTGGACACACCTGGGAAATAAGCAACATTTTATAGATGAAAAAATAATATAATGATTTTTGAAAAAATTCTATTTAAAAATAATTTTATAATTCAATAAATGTTAGTTTAAATCTATAAAAAAAATTTCGCAGAACAGTTCTTAGAAAGTATATTATGTCTGGTAGAAAAGCAGTAGAAAACTAAATATTTAACAAAGTTAAATAGATAAGTCCATTACATAAGCCATTAGAAAGAATAGGCTAACATACAAAGTAGTTTGCACTTTGCAATGACATTTTTGATTGCCATTTTCTATTTACTACAGTGGCATTGCATTGTCACGGACCTTATGTTTATAAATACCACTGCATGTGTGCCAATCCTGACCTAAATCCTAGGACCCATGGCGTGCCACACTGTGGGACATCACCAACATAGAATAAAATAAAACTAGGACCTGTTTTACTCACCACTTCTGAATGTGCATCAGCATGTTCTTTATTAACATGCTCGTGAAGCAAAGCCTCAGTGAATCCAAGTTTGGCGCAGAAAGGGCAAACAAACGAAGGAGGAGACTCAGGGGAAATGTTCTCACCACCGTAATATAATTCTGAGAATGCAAAACATAGTAAAATAAAATGTCAATGTGTTTTCGGTATTACTACACTGGCACATGCATCCTACAAAATGTTGACCTTTTCAATTGGTTTTAACCTTTTCAAACTGTGACAGGTTACAGTTCAGGACCAAGTTAGGCCAAAATAAAACAAAATTTTAAACTTTACTAACTAAAGTGAAAAAGAAAAATTTATAAATATATCAGACAGTGGGTAAGTCTTATTGCACCGAATATTACACACCCTAGAAGGGGGCAGCAGTGATAAAACAGAGGGGAATTAAATATATAGACCACTGCCACAACATACACTTACCAAATTCATTCCTTGTTAAAATGCACTGCATGGGGTGAGTAGAGGAATGTCGGGAAGTATTTATTTCAAACACATGACAACTTTCGCATAAGTCATAATCATAACAAATCAAGCATTTAAATCGTTTTCCCTCAAAGTTGCTTTTCAAGCAGTTGTCACAACTAACACCTGGAAAGTATTTCAAATAAACAACTACCATAGATTCATTTGAACACAGTTATGATAATTTTCCACAAAAATATATATTTGTAAAGATGGATTATTGGTTATATAAAGAAGAATCCAACCCTTACTCTGACATTTTAACTTTCAGTCACTGATGATTTTTTACAAAAAAAGGATTTTTAAAGAAAGATAAAATGTTATTTAAAGAAGTGAAGACCCAAATTTAATTGTTATTTCGACAGTTTAAACAAATCTGTCACATATCTTGTAGCATAAGGTTTTATTGGAATCTACATACAGGTTTCAGCAATGCAACGGCATTTAAGGTACCAGTGGGACAACAGTTAGACAAACATTAAGTGCGGGACATTTGATACAGAAGGAATGTAGGACCTTTTACCTGTTTTGGTCAGATTACAAATACGGAACAATTTTTAAAGCACTTACAACTTAATTTATAAAAGAATTAAATTAACCCAAAAAAATGTTTCAGTGTTGCGCAACATAAAACCACTTACCTTCATGACGTGACATATTTGAGACAATTCGAGGCATGAAGGAAACACTGTCGCTGTCTTTGCTCTATTTTTTTGTTTATTTCCTAATGCTAACCTATTACATAAGTCAAAATACCAATAGCTTTACAATAAAAATACCTGTTGGGGATATTAAATATGTTAATTAATAATAATAAATAATAAAGAAATTACCAAGACAAAATTAAATAAATATAATAAGTGGATTTTAAACTAAACAATAAACATTTATACATAATTGTACTATATAATGTAGGGATGTGCCGAGCCGAGCCCGAACTCAAAAGCTCGTGCCCGAGCGCCTCCTTTTTTGACGCTCGGCGCTCGGCTGAAAACTGGGCCGATTCCTTCGCTTGGAATTAGAACAATTTTTCATTCAATTGTTACGTCACGTGTCCTATCGCAACGTAACTATTAATTATGACGTTTTATAATATAACAATCGGGAGGAATGTGCCCACTGCCCAAGTTGGCAGCCCAACCAACCACGAGATCAAAACATCGTGTATCAGCGTCACATTTTTACACTCTGCGCCGGCGTATGAAATAAAGGAAGACGCATGCGGTAGCATACATTCCACACATAACAAACGAAGCAATCGTTGTGAATTTATTCTCGTGAAAAATGACGTAATGAAACTCTGGTTCTCGTGCGGCGGCATCAAACGATGTTTTTTGGCTTCTGTCCAAGCTCGACCGGGACGATACTTTGTAATATCATATTACAATTTATGTTGGTTCCAATTTACTAATAGCGTCGCTCCTCGCTCTTATATTTGCACCAATTAAAATTCACATAATCGCGATTTACCTGCATTAAACTAATCATCAGAAACAAAAATTATACACAAACTACAGATCGTATGGAAGCGAATAAAACACGATTGTTTTCCAACAATCTCGTTTGTGATGTAACGATCGTAAAGGTTTATTCTGACGTAAATAATCCAAGATGAACATGCGTAGAAACTTGCTAGTTGTGCCACTGGCTGTAACAGTTATAAATAATTGTTTAATTAAATATTATTTGTATGAATTTTACATTTTTCAACAGTAGGATTATGAAAAGCGAGACGCGTCTTTAACCGCAAACCACGTGTTCTGTATTATTTTGATTAGCGGCGCTTTTCGGCTGAATAGGAACGCATTCTCGTACGCCTTTCTCCTTGATGACGTCATAGGTGCTCGGGCTCGGGCTCGTGCCGAGCTTTTCGTTGAAGCTCGGCGCTCGGCGAACCCGAGCTTTTTCAACTTCAGCACATCCCTAATATAATGTATATATTGCTACAGCATGTGTCAAACTACCAAAACCTTTAGAATAGAACACTTGTTTTAAATGAAGAATACGAGGTACTTGCAGCATAGCTCAAATGTAAAAATAAAATATAAAGCATATGCTATTTTAACTAATACATATACTGCATAGACCTAGTTAATAAAAAATTAATTACAGAAATAGTTGCATATCTGGAAATTATATAAATGATTTAAGATTGCACATAAGTTGAAACATTAATGAGGTACATAACTCTACATAAAAAAGCTACATAATTTTCATTATGATTTATTAGTTGATTAGAAATTATAGTGCTTTGTAGCATAAAGTAAAATAGTAATCTGGTGCCACACATGCAGAAAATGGTGTAGTGCCGGCCACATCATCATAATAAGTACGAAGATCAATCTGCCCAGCAATGCTGTATCCTAATTTTAGTAAGCCTTGTAATCTGTAACCAGATGAAACCATTGAAATGATGTAATCGCAATCCTCCTCAATAGCAAGCTCCTCACATTTGTGTGTAAGTTGCTTGGATAATCCAATTCGACGAAAGTCTGGATGTACAGATGTCATGGAGAGAAGAAATGCTTTTTGTGGATCCAGTTTGGTCTCCATAATGCTACGTAATTGTTCAACTATTCGAACAGTACAGTTGGTCCAATGTGTATCTTTATAGACTCCCGAGGTTTCCTGATAAGAACTATTATTTGATTTCAGTCGTATCACATTCAATGTGACAGCGACAAGACCATTTTTTTCATGAAAAATACCAAAAGATAAGCCTTGCCTAAGTTTTGCCTTGGCTCTTGCAGTATCAAGCTCGGTAAACAGGTCACTTGACACATTCATTGTTGTTCCTGACCGAAATACTTCAGATTTAGTGTAAGTTGATGTGACAAGCTTAACAACTTTATCCTCATGGTCCATGTTCAGTCTTTCAATTTTTAAATCCATTTTAAAGGAAAAAATCTACCCTTTAATTACAGAAGAATAAAACTTAAAAAGTTTAATTAGTTTACTTTTTGCTTGGGTAATATTTTCAAAAAGTAACAAATTTTAAAATGTTGCGCCCTCATTCATTAAATTGAATTTATAAGTAAACCATTTTTATAGTAATGAAACAATCAGGGTTTATTTAACTTGTTGTCAAGCTAGTAACCGCGTAACAGTATTGCTAAATTAGCGCACTTATGATATTTATGAAACAACTAAAGATTCTTAGTTTTAACGGTAGTATAGATTTAATAAATTGAAAATTATATTATATAATTATGAAACCCAGTATTTGTTACACCCTGTACGTCCTTAATGCTGCGACAACGTTTTTACAGAACTGAAAGCTAAAACTCTGTTTACGATGCAAATTTCCAAAATAGGAAGCTAAAACGCTTCCGCCTTGTAATGCGGTGAATAAAACTAGTGTTACTATATCTATGAGGAGAAAGGAAAATGTGGAAACGTAAAATTGCATTTAACTTGCACCACTTCCTTATTTAACCTAATAATAATACGTCGTAAATTATAAAACGATTTTCTATTCTGACATTGATTGGACTAAAACCTTCACAAATAAAGCTGAACAACAGTGTTTCCGAATTTTTGCAGTCAAAAATGTTATCTCGGATAAAACATTACCATTTCTATATTAATGTAAAATTTACTTTAAATACAATATTTGATATATTGTTTGTTCGTATTTTTGGCATATAAACAACTACTAAAATTGTAAAACTTCTTACCGAATCAAAACATTTTTTTCAATTTTTATACGGAAACACTGTGGTACGGCTTTTTTTCACAACTGTTCATGTGTTGTTGTTTATGCTTGGGAAGGGGAACATAAAAAATCCTTAAACCTATATGATTTTAGGTAAAAAATTCACTATATTATGTTAACTGAAATAGTAGTCCATCTTACTGACGAAATTACACAAAATGTACTTTTTAATAAACGAAAGCTAACAATTTACTGTCAAAAAAGTATGCCCCCCAAAAAATAAGATTGCACTGCACAACAAATCATATCAACATGGTATAATTAAAAACTACAAAAATCTTGGGTATGTATCGGCACGGAGCTGCAGCAAACTTTATTTGCCCTCGCATGTTATTCAGAAAACAAAGGAAGAAAACAGTCACATCAGCAAATAAAAAAGAAAAGAAATCACTCTTATAAGACGATCAAATAAGGCAAACAGCACTCCACCTATGCTTGGACATTAAAGAAATATGAAATTGATCAAATTAAAAAGTAGCAGTAATTGCAGTCATGTAAAATGAAGTGCAAAATATAGGTACGAGAGCTTCAGATCACCAAGCGTCCTTGCAACCCAAAAATCTTGCACTTATTCTCTGCTGTGCTTGGTGTCAATGAACCCTTTAGTTAGTTTTAGTATTTATTGCAGAAAAATTCAATCATTAGTTCTCATTGGCACGCATGGTCTGGAAGGTGTTTCAGGGGAAGCACAGTTTCGGTTTGCTGTTAATGAACTGAGTCTGTAAAGCAATAATTTATTGTTAGTTCAAGATATTAAAAACTTTTAAATATCTAAATTTTATTAGATAAAGTCAAAGCTCGAAAGATAATACAAAAGATACAAATTGTTTCAAGTCTTGGAATGAGAACAATGTGGTTTTGGCAATGGTTTACACAACCATTCTGTTGTTTTAAAAGTTCTACAGTTTGTATACAATATACCTTCTTTATATTGCAATACAAAGTCTTTATATAGCAATATTTTTAGTATTTACAACTGTTTAAGCCCTATCCGTCTAACAATACTTACTTTTTTAAAATTTCAGAACCAGTTTGTACTTCGCATCTGACTTCATTGAGGCTGTTTTTGGCCTCAATTAAACCTTGACGAAGCTGTTTCAATTGCCTTTGCCGGGAAGACCGGGGATTGTCAATGGAGTTAGGCCATGATGAAGGAACTGCTATACTAGGCTGGACAACATTAAGATTGGGGCCAGGTAGCGATGCTGCTGATAAAGGTCTGTAGAAAACAATGAGTTTTTACTATCTACAATGTCACTGTAATTATAAAAAATCTGTTACTTTAAAAGGGTTGAATTAAAAACTGAAAAAAGCTAAAATTAAACGGTGAAATGAGGGTGAGACATGAAGATTTACCAGGATATTTGTGTTAACATAATAGCTGTTTTAAGTACTATTGTTCAATGCCAATAAATTTCACCTTGTATAAAAATAAACAGCACTATGTTATATAGTAAATAAATAGTATATTCTTCATTATCGTATAATAATTATTAAATATAAATATTGTTACATTATACTTTGTCACTTATGGCAGTTTTTACTCACTTTGCATTTTCTTTTAAAATTGACTCAACTAATGATAATTTGTCTCGATATACTCGTTGTAACGTACGAATGGATTCTTCCTGTTCTTGACACCTGTCACTCAATCTCATGATACGAGTCTCACAATTCCATAACTTCTTCTGGTACTCATTCATATTACTACACGAAAATATAACAAAGCAATTGTTAAAAAAATAACAGAAAAAATTGGTCAACACCATTGACGTTTTTGTCTAATTTTAAAACCAATGGATGACATTAACAAGATTTTACAATCAAAACTTGTGATAAATTAATAATACTTTCAAAAGCAGAATTTAAGGCATGTCATTACTGGCATCTTACAGTAATGTGCTATGTTACTTGAATCTTGCCATGAACTATCACAGAATAAAAAAAAAGTGGTGCTGAATATGCAGCAGAAAAAACAAGTCCAGCTAATGGTGTACCACAGATATATATTTCTCTGCCAACTAACATCATCAATTTCCTATCAAACATTATCCCCTTTACCTGAACCAATTAATCGATTCTTTGTGCAACCGTTTACACCCAGGGACGCTTTTATCGGTGAAAAGAGTGACAGAAGCTTCACAGACTTCTGCGAGTCGTTGTTTTTCAAACTTATGGAGTTGATCATCACTATGCGATAATCCTGTTGTAGAAATGTAAAATATATTTACTAAAAATTGATTCATTACATTAATACACCCTTGCCCAGAATAACCTTAACCTGTCTTACTTCTGATTTTTTTGTGTGTTTTAAAAAGTCGGCTAATCTCTCTCGATTTTTCAGAAGCAACTTTCATCCGCTCTTCGAGGCGGTCGTTGGTTTGCGATCCCTCATCCACGAAGATGGAGCTTGGGATCTCTTCTTGGATGATCAGTTTATCAAACTGATTCGTAGATTCATTGAGCTGATCAAATTCCGTGCGGATCTGAAAAAAAACACTGTTACGTACAAACCCAGTAAAAATAGGACAATTTCAAAACACTTGAGTTATCTGAAAAATTAATGTTTTCAATAGGTTTAGGATTTTGACTTGACAGTGAGTATGAGGTGTCTGGAGTGTTTGTTATCACATTAAGTGTATTTATGCAGTCGTCCATTGGTTACTAAGCCTGAAAGAACAAAAATATTTATGCTAAAAGATTAACAGTTTGTTGTCTGTTGTGTTCTACCAAAATGGTAAAAATTGTATGAATGATTTGATTTTATATTTAATTTAACTAACATAGTTAAGTGAAGAGAATTGACAGCAAAACAATAGTTGCATAACATGAGAATTGACAGCAACATGAGAATTGACAACATAACATGAGAATTGACTGCATAACATGAGAATTGACATAACATGAGAATTGACAGCAAAACAATAGTTGCATAACATACTAAGGATAAAAAATTGTAATATTATTTATAAGAAAACCAACCTGTCTTAAAATTTTCGCCTTCTCTGTGATTTGAGTGAAATATAACTTAAGTTCATTGACCTCGGGAGGGCTGGTCACTAAATTTGTGATCACTGTCAGTAAAGATGTCTCTCGCTGGTAACTGAATGAGTTATTGTATAAATAATTGTAACTTATTTACCCAGTATAGTAAGGATCGGGTACTACGAAAATTTAACAGCAAAACCTTAAGCTCATGATCAGGGTAAGCTTTACGAAATTTATTACAGATTTATCACCTTTATAGGTAGATTTAAGTCAAAAAAGGACAAATATATTTTACAAAATAAAAAAGATTTTGAAAAGGACAAACAAGTTTCACAAAGTAAAAAGGTTATGAAATGGATAAATAAGTTATGGAAAATAAAAAGATTGAGAAATAAACAAAACAAATATATCTACACACTTACTGTTCTTCAAATATTTCCAGTGCAGTACGCAGACAATCTACTTTGCATTGGAGATTGCTTCGGAGAAGTTTTAATTTGACAACACGAGATTTTAAATAACATCTGTTGTTACAAAATACATTGATTATTAATAAACTTGCAGAAATATACTTGCTTTAAAAATCTTATTTCAAGAAGAGGGGCTAGGGTGCTGTAGTGTTTAAACTTTTTAGTAAAAAATAACGCAAGTGTGTATTTACATCGTTTGGAAAAGATTACACCCAAAACAATATAAAACAAGGATCTATAGCTTTTGCGAATATAAAACAAAAGCATTAATGTACCAATATATGCAATTTAACATACAATATGTGAGGTACAATAATTACATAATTTTTAAACCAAACTTGGATCTATAAGCTTTGCATATAAAAACATTAAAGTAACATTTAACATGCAATATGCTAGGTAAAATAAAACAATTTTACAGTTTTTTACATAATATTCGAACAAAATCAAAATATTTTCCACATATTTTACAGCATACTCTTAAATGCCAATATATTCCATTTAACATGCTATATGTAAGGACAGAAAGGTATAATATATATAAAATTTTTAAATATTTTACACAATAACAAAACTTACACAAACCACTTTACACTGAGACGAATAAGGATTTGCACAAGCAGCAGGTAACTGACTGACTTTCGAATATCAAACAACGTACTCGAACAAACTTTCGCTAAACTTGAGTCATTATCAAGTGAGAGCGAAGGTTTCACCTTTGGAGGTTTGCCTGTGGAGAATTATGGTCAAAAAAACATTCTTGGAAAAGTTTTAAGAAAACAATGTTGAAAAAGTTTGATGAAAAATATATTAATTGCTTATAATCTGTATTAAGAAAACATTCTTGGGAAAGTTTTAAGAAAACAACCTTGAAAAGTTTAATGAGAAAAATAATTGCTTATAATTCATATTTTTTCTTGTTAGATTTTATCTGGTCAGTTTAGTTGTAGGTATAAAAAAAACATGTTTATTGTGAACTTAAAGTAATTGCTTATAATTCAAATTAAGATAACATTGCAATAAAAAAGTGCTTATAGAAAAAGCCACTCAAATTTTAGGGATTTACGCAGGGCTTTAAGTTTTCGCTGTACATTTTGTATTCAGAACATTTTTCTGCAGGCCTGGTTTAAAGTGCAGAACAAAACATTAATACCCAAACTTACATGTGTGAGGTATAGTTATCGCTTGGAAATCATTGATATCAGAACTGAACAAGATAAGAGGGTGTTCAGGGGTTGTATGGGGGTAACTCTTAACGGGAACGAATTGCTCCATCTCAAACTGTTCCCCATCCAACAGAAGAAGTTGTTTGCTGGAGCGAACCTCTGTCAGTTCAGCCACCGCCTCTTGGAACGAAACCAAGCTGAAAATAATGTTCATAAATTAGAAAAAATTGAAGATTTCTCAAAATTTAGAAGATTTACAAGTTGCAGATCGGAAAACTAGCGGCAAATTTAAGACATGCTGTTCGGAAAAGAGTTTTTGTACTTTAAAAAATACAGTTGCAACAGCTGTTTGTTTTGATATTTTTCATAAATTAGTCAAAGATTTAAGTGTGGTAACTTCGCGTAACTTTGAAAACAAACCAATTAGTCACATCGATTTGTGTTTGAATAAGTTGTACAGGAAATATACTTTAGTTAAAATAAACTTTGGCAATCTACAAATTTGCATACAAACCATGAGGCATGCATACTAAACAGTGGACACATTAAGTAACGGAATCAAACCACAGCAGACGGACACACGTCATAACAACAACATTACCACGCTAATGCATAAATAAAACTCAAGCGATTTGATGTAACTTAATTGCCTCCTATCCTATTGACAGGACTTCCACTTTTAGCACGGCTAATTAGCATATTAGACTTCTATAAATGGGTCCTGTTATTAATATAGGGCCTAGACAATGCTACAAACATATATATATACAATTATTTATATATATACACACTTATATATAAATAGTTAATAACACAACTATATGTTAATTAAAAGAATACTGAACGGGTTAATAAAAAGAAGACATTTTATCGGTAAAATCTGGTATACAATCTAAAAAACCTACAAAAATGGTTTTTTTACAGAAATCTATTGCAAACAGCAAAATTTAAAAGAGCTTTATAAAGAAACTTTAACACATTATGTAAAAATGCAGAAAAAATATTTTTCAAACTTACGTTTTTTCTGGACTGATGTAAACCTTATGTAGCATGGCGTTGGGCACGCTAAATACGTTGATTACTTTTTTGCTCAGGATGTCTTCTACTTCAGCAAAGTAACGATCAAACGTCCAAATTTTGTGGGGGTTGCATTCAAGGATACCGGAAAGCACAACCGTGAAAATTTTCTTAAAGCCACTGCGGATATAAGGATAAGTTCCGTATGCAAATTAGGGAAGCATTTAGAATCCTATGGGCAAATTTGTCTAAGTCAATTGCTGACATGTATTACAACGATTTTTTTATGATCATAAGTTTGAGGATAAACATGTTATATTGTTTTGGGACCGAAGAATCTTTTGAACTTTTTTAACACCCTTTTAATAATATACTTTTGCAACCACTACAAAAACATAATCCAATTTTAAAAGAAAACAAAAAGGATTTAGTTTTTGGGGCAGAAAGAATATCTAGGTTTTGCCTTATTTTTGCAGCAATGCAGATTTAAATTGGAAATTAAAGACCAATCAAATCGGGTCGTTGTATGACTGGCATGCATAGTAAGCCTAAACATATCATGATTTTTGTTTGTTGAACAAGATTTTAAACGGAACTTACTGTGACAGTCGGCACGTCTTGGGTAGTTCTCGACTCCATTCAATACTTCCCCTTTCTGAATGTTGGACCCCAGATATTACACCACTTGGTTTTTCTGTTGTAATCCTATACCTGTTGAAAAATGGTGGGAATTTTATTTAAATGTAAAAAAATGGAACACTGTTATAAACGAAATTAGTTCTCTGTCGTAACTTCATACCTATTACCTGTTGAAAAAGGCGGCGCCAGTTTATAATATGTAAAATAAGTTGTAGGGAAGTTGCAAAACTATATACATGACTAAACACGTATAAATACATGCTAAATTTATATACATGAAATTTGTTCGCCTATTAAGGTTTAAAGGTATTAAGTGTACAATAAACACATTTTTCTTTATATCTATAACTAAACGGACCAAAAATATCTTTAAAAATCTTACAAGAAAAAAAAAGGAAATTGTCTATTGGAAAAAATTTTAAGAAACATTTTTTTTGTGTATTTTTTTAGAAACTTATTAAAACTTACATCACGTCTTTGTTACGTCTAGCGCCACCATAAGGACGAAATGGAAGCATGCCGGTAGCAACATGGTATAAAGTAACTCCCAAACTCCAAAGGTCAACAGTTGCGGAAAACATTTTACCCGCATGTTTTCTTAGAACAGCTCTCTCGTATATGTCTGGGTGCTGCGGAAATATATTGTATAAAAAATACAAACGAGTGCCAAAACACAACAAGATTGTATATTAAAAAACATCCTCTAAGTGCTACAAAAATACAACAAGATGATATGAATTGTTAGTTCCCAAAGTCAGGATACAGTTATAATGGCTAGGGTGTTATTATGTACCAAATATTTCAGTTTATAAAGAAAGTGAAAAGAATTATAAAACCATATCCTCACGATTCCTATATAGATTGTTCTTAATTGTTTAAAACACGATCAGGATATTGGGTTATTTTGCGTTAAAGGTGTCCCATCTTTCCCACCCTTCTATATTAATATTATCTATATTAAGTTCTAATCACCCTCTATGCCTATGCTATAAATAAAGAGTGGCCTGTTGATTGATGCTAAAGATCAAAGATACCCCTCACACAACTGTGCAAATTTACATTCTATGGTTTATTTAATTTAAAACATTTGGTCTGATTGATGAGATGCCATTCACAATGGTGTCTTCAAACAAAACTCAAAATCTTTGTCAAGATAAATGATAGGACACAATAGATGGTAAATAGAACCCAAGACAATTTGATACCAGTTCTGAACACACTACACTACAGACAGACAATACATTGGCGACACACAAGGTGAGCGAGTTGACACTACAATTCCTAAAATAGGCATGACTTAAATAATCGACTCTGCCTTGATATTCCTATTTCAAACACATATCCCAATTGATTATTTACTTTTTAGCATTTTTTGGTACGAAAAAAAAGAAGAAAATATAAATGTATTTCCCAATAAACAGTAAAAAATAAAAAAATAAAGTATTTCCCAATAAACAGTAAACACCAAAGCACACAACTGGTGAATACAGTATACAAAATTCCACAACGGGCCTGCATACCATGCCACCCTGGATTTGGCGCCTCATGTATTGCACAATTTCCAGTACTAGCAAAGCCTACATACCAAATATTCCTCTGTTCCATAAAGCGACATGAACTGCTCATCATCTCCCAGTTCTCTCGCTGCCCCAAAGTCCGTAAGTTTGTACACAGCAGTGCCATCGTCATCGAGGGAACGCATGATATTACCAGGTTTAAGATCTCTGTGTACGATACCTTTGTCGTGAAGGTGTTTCATACCAGCAGCTGTGAGAATAAACAGGAAACTTTATAGAGGATCAGTGGCACAGAAAAATTTGAAACTAGATAGGCACAGATATAAGTGAAAAATGAATATGAAGATTTAGCACCAATATTTAAGGTACTTGTATTAGGTTAACACAACACCATAAGAGAATGTTTGGACTTTGGTGTTTACTTTTATGTGAGCCTATTATTTAATGGTTTAATTTAGTTTTATGTTGTGGTCTAAATTTAAGCCTTTAAAAACGACACATTTTGCAACTGAGTGTCTTCATAGAAAAGTAAGCTGTATATAGAAAGTGGAAAGTGTTCCATTAACTCAAAAGTGAGCTACAAGGGAAGACAATATTGTTTCTAACACAGCTGTTTGTTATCAAAATATTTTTATAAACTTTTCAATTAACTCTGTCTCCACAGTATGCTTATCTGGCTATATATCTTTACAGTGGGACGAATCATATTACAGAAAACCCCTTAGTCCAAATCACCTAGCTGGTGCTGACTAATATAAAGAACAATTAATGTATAAGGTGCCTTTAACGTCTTTTTATATTTAGTAAAGTAAAAAAATATTCATTTCTTTCGTTAAGTAGGGTAAAAATATTTTAAAAAAAATTTGTTGTTAAAGGCCTTGTCATATATAGCAACCATTTATTGTGTAGAGTATTTACTGTTTGGGTTATATTACATAATTCATTCACAAAAAGTAAATAATCAACGAAAAGTTTTAAAGTCTTGATAAGAATACTTGGAAATAACTCATTTACATTTAATATTGTTTGCCTATGCTGACGAATATTTGAGTACAAAGGGTTCAACACAGTTAACTCTTAAGGGCACAAGTATGCTAAATAGTAAATGAAGTAGCAATTCATAAAACGTACATAATGTACCAAGAACTATTAAACACTATACATGAAATGTAAATATGCTTGTGGTTTCAAACCCTATTGTAATGGAATGCATTTTGCCGGCATCAAACAAAATGGTAAAACTTGTTTGATTTTAATTTTAATAGACTCTTTGAATAGCCTACAATAGCTCTAACCGCAAAATAAAAGTTTTTATGGACTATTGTTAGAATTTTATTCTTACTATGTAGCTTACGCAATGTAGGCTAGGAAACTTTGAACAGCAGTTAAAACTATAAAAAATATACTACAAACGACTTTTGCAATTGCAATAAAAAACAATCTATTTTTTATGTGTGTTGTGCATATGGAAAGTAAGGGTCCAGGGTTTTGTTCCTGAAAAGCTAATGGCTCAAAACACTTACTAATATGGCTCAATACACGATGGAATTCCGACTCGGGTAGTCCATAGAGATTTTCAGGATCATCCAGCATGGAGTACAAACTACCGTTGGGACATAACTCCATAATTATTACATCGTGCTTTGTTGTCAACTGAAAATAAAACACATAAATATATTATATATAACTATTTTTATAAATTGGTCATAACTTTACTAAAAAATTTAATCTTGTTTGCAGAGAATTTGGAAAACAAAATTTCTAATCTTTATACAGATATTTTTACACAAAAGTGTTTTGACGCATTTGATCTACGGGAAGTACCGTTTGTTTGAAGACAATAGCCTTTTGTACACACTAAACATATCACATATGGTTAATACAAATATGCTGTCTTTTTGGAGACTGGTAAATGGCCTATTTTATAGCCCTGTCAAACCAAGCACGGTGGTCAGCACATTTATTAAACAAACAAATAAATCTATTATTTATTATGTTAGCCAATGTCAGCAGGGGTTGAATCATTTGGGATCACAAGTGCATCATGTTATTTTGAAAACGAGAAAAACAAACAAAAAAAACAAACATAAGATATTCAGTAAGCTACTTTGTGTAAAGTTGATTTTATCAAGGGGCTTTACAGCAACCCGTAAATTTTTGTTGCGACACCCCAGTTAAGAAAGCCCTAAGCTAGGGAAAGTTTTAGTTTACGCAACTGTGATGGAAATAGGTTGCTATCTGTGTCTTGGATAAGAAGTCTTAACTTAGCAAGGCAGGCTAGGATAGATATTCTAGGATTTGGTGCCTTGTGTAACCAATCAATCAATATGACAATGTATATGGTAATTTAAACCAGGGGTTTTCAAACTTTTTGGTTCGTGACTTCAAGAGACACTTAACACCCATGGATTCTTAAGATTCCAATAATAAAAGAGATTCTATTAATAAAAAGATTTCATTAACAAAAAAGATGTTCTAAAAAAAAGATTTCATTAAAAAAAAGTTCACTATCAAAAAAATTTTCATTAACTAAAAAAGAGCTATAAAAACTGTGGAGGAGAAATTGGGAATTCTTTAGACTACAGCCACAACAAAGCTATTTGGGAGTCACATATTTTATGGTGTTCACACTTTTTAACAATCTTAGTTTAAAACCCAAATTGTAAAAATATTTTAAAGCTTCACATTCTACAGTGGAAACCAAATCAACTGGTAGACAGAAAATTTTGAAACGTCAAATTTTATAAAATTCGAAATGAGAACACTTCCATGTTTATAAATAGCTTTATAATAGTTTGGTATGACATTTATTACCCATCTGCTCTCATATTGAATTTAACCTATACTTTATAATATATCTATATAGGCTTTATTACATAAGAAAATAAGGAGAGAAACACACAAATGATTATGGCCATGAATTAAATCTAATCAGATTAGTAACCTGAGTCCCCTATTCAAGTTAAATCAAAATTATTAAAGTTGGAGTCAAAATAATTATTATGTAAGTCTACAACTCTTTTATTCTCTGATACTTAGCACCAGAGATCTTGAATTTAGGCCACAGTTGGCTCATTACACCGGCACCAATCAATTGTACACCAGATTTTAAACCAAACCAAACAAATGTTACTCCTATGTTAAATATAAGATGTTTTGGCATGCACACCAAACAGTTTGGCACTCATTGTTCTAATGTATCATTACTTCTTATGCATTCATCACATTTATTCAGAAGGTTTTCTATATTGCACAACCATAAGTGTAACTTCTTTTTAACAATGTCACCCAAGATTTTACTAAAATTTTAAAAACGGATTTTATTAAAAATTAAACCCTATCATATGGTTCCAATCTCACCTCTTCTTCCACACTGAAAAGTCTCACAACATTCTTATGATCAACTTTTCTTAAAACTTCAAATTCCCTTCTCCGTGCTTCAAGACTGCGTGCCATGTAGTTGAGAGAATTGAATACCTTGATGGCATATTCCTGCCCAGTTTTCTAGAAAAAGAACAGAAATTTTAATATCTAAAATATATTGTGTTCAGCCAATATTTCAAAGATAAAAAGTTGACTTATGCATGAGAAAAAATAAAAAAGGCGGGCCTGTGTATAATTATCTTTATACACAACATTAAATTAAAATATGGCCGTCTGTACCTTCCCCCGGCTAGGTGAATTCTGAGATGTAAATTTTAATACCTAAAAAAAGATTTAAGTTTTCTATAAAAAGGTTTGTATAAAAACATACAAAAGAAAAACATGGTTATCTCTACCTTCTCCCGGCCTTTGAACACAAATCCTGTCGCCCCCTGCCCCAATATCTCAGTGCTCGACCACACATAGTTGAGGGTGCTTTTAATGGGAGAAGAGTTGTGGGCAGGATGGGGGTTCATACTACCTAAAATAAATTAAATTAATTACCAATTTGGTACTGATGTAAAATCCTTCGGTACATTACATACTAGGTTGGAGAGAAATGTTAGAGGTTGGTAGTTAAAGCGGTTCTTGGCCAGCGTTAGTGGTTATAGGGGTTAGTTGTTCTATAGGTATAAATTTTAAAGGTGGAATATTTAAACCCATTTTTCCTTACTAATAATATTAAATTCAATTTATAATTAAACAGCAAATGATATGGTAAAATGTAGTTTGTCATACTTTAAAAAAACCTATATATAAATAGTAAATACACCTACAAAGTATGAAGAGTAAATTTAAAAGTTTGCTTTATCTATTATTTGTTTAGTGTGTGAAAATATTTAGCAGTAAGGTAAACAAAACATTTGAATACAGTAGTCAATGTATGGATACATCACTTGCCTTGGGTTAATCTGCATTCCTAGCAGCCAGTATCTTTCGAATTAAATAAATAAAACCTGGATTTCTGCTTTAACAAGCTCATCCACACCGTTAAACAATACACTCTATAACAGCTGGACAACAACAATAACCTAATACTAAAATTATTGAATTGATAAATGCACAAATATAGCTAGAAGGCAAGTAATAAAAAAGACCCAAGCCCTAGACACGTGATAACAGTGTAAAAAATCCCGCCTGATATAATACAGACCAAACATGTGATACCAACTGTCATGTGATTTTGAAATGACCAGCAGACACATATAATGGCATTTAGCGTTTCACCAACAAAAGCAAAATCCTTATAATAAATTTCAAATTATCTTTGTAACTAGTGATTAAAGATCGTTCTATCTGAATACGATCTTTACCTTACTAATCGTAATTAGAGCTCGCAAAAGTTTAGGTGTTAGTTAACGGGTATGCGATTTAGCGATTACATACTGGTGACAACATATAGTTATTGACATAAACATTACACACACATACGCAACATTCCTATGGAATAACACGGTATATTTACTGTATTGTCGTTGCAACATTTCAAAGAAATTTGTCTTGTAACGCAATAACGTATTATAAAACCAGGGGAATCCCATCAATGACGTCTACGATTTGTCAAGAATATAAATATCATAGAAACACGATAAGTTACCATCAAAGTCCATAGAAATCACTTCTATGGTTTCTATGGATTTCTATGGACTTTGGTTACCATAGGCCGTTCTTTTTCGGGTACCTTTAGCAATTATGTAGTAATATATAAACACCAACTAATAAAAAGGCTGCTTAGGTTTTCTATGGCTTGTTGGTAAACTTTTTCACCTGAGTGAATAAAACATGGATTTTCTGGCCAGTCTGAATATAAACACGGCAGTTCATATATACTATATAGGATACGACTTTCATTGTAAACATTTCGGTTTAAAAAACTAAAACCATCTCCAGTGATGTACGAAGTTAACTTAAACGACTTTTTATATTCTACTTTTCAAACACTTTCTGTTGCAACGTTCGATAGTGGTTTATCTATAATCTAATTCTAAATACCCTTTACTAAAAATGTTTACCAAAAAAACGCGTTTATGTAGAAACTTGTATATAATCATTACGCAACTTGCAACCAAATAAAATTCTCTAGATTTTAACTTTGTTTTAAAGATCTGCGATTAAAAATCAGTTGTGAATTCATCACGTTAATTCTGAACGACTAATAGATTGGTCATAAAAAATTAAAACCATAAAAAGAAAAAAATGCATTTGTTGAACAATAAATTAAACGAACGATTTTTACGAATTGTTCATATTACCATTTACGGCAATTTCTACTATGATTTAACTCTAAATATACCAAAGGCGTGACATTTATATGAATATGAAACAAAACTGCATGTGAAACTATTTATTTTAAGCCTGCATTATTGCCTTTAATTGACAATGTTGTAACTGCAGCCGAAAAAACATTTGCATATAGTAGGGTTGGGGAAAGATGGGACACATTTTTATTCGATTTTCTCGTCCAAACCGTATTCTCGAGACTTCCGTAGACCGTCGCTTAAGGTGTCCCATATTACCCCACAGTGCTATATAAAATACTCCTAGCATAACATTATGCAAATATAGCAACATTAGTTTAACATATTCTGCGTAATAGACAACATACGTACCAAAATTATTATTAACGTCGTGCCCGAATCTTGTCATGTCAGAACGCTTCAGCAAGATCTTTTTGAATTCAGAATGCCATACAGAGTCGTTGGCTTTAATACAAATCGATTTGCATACTATTTCAGAAGTGGTATTTATTCAAAGTTTAAACTGTGACGCTTAGTATAAGCTGTAGAAAAGCGGAACAAAAACTGTAAAATTGGTGAAATGACACAAGTAACCTAACCAACATAAAAATTTCCTATCTACCATCATAACCACATACGTATCCGCTTTTATAAGTTACAACACACACGTATACCTGCATTTACACTCTTGATCAATTTCAACTTGTGGTCTATTTATCTGAACGCAGACGCAAGCTAATATATATACCGCATAGCTTAATAAGCAAACAGTTGGCAATTCGAGCGCCTTAACGCCGACAGGACTTTCCGCTTTCCGGATATCCCCTTAAAACGGAAGAAGGTTTCGGATAACTCATCAACATTCAAACAAATTTCCGGCCTTGGGACAGGGAAGACCCCGACTTAAATAGTTTTAACCGCGTATTAACCAACAGAAAGTAACATCCTTCGTGAATATTAAATAAATTGCGTAACGTTTAAAGGTCGTTCGTTTAAACACATAATTATGTATGTCATGTGATTAAATGAATAAAATGTAAAATAGAATACTATGTACATTACGGAAAGTACATGGTCATAGTACGAGCTAACCGACATTACGTTACAAGAAATCGAAAGTAAGTTCCAATGAAAGGTGAATAAAATAAATACCACCAAAGTTTCGTCCCACCAAGCAATATGCAGATTACACCTGTTCAAACCTGTGTTGCGGAAATGTAAACAAGATATTTACTTGTTCAGGGTAAAGTAAACACAAGAACACGATGTCATAACATTCCTTTTCTATTCTATGTAATATGCTGACACCGCTAACCTAATATCATAACTTAATTCTTTCTTAAGGGTACTCCCCTTAAATTGAACACGATTTACGCCGAATTACACCACTGTATGCATATCTTGTGAAACTAGATTCTTTATCTCCATACTCAATCTCTCTATATACTCTACTAATCCCATACGATTGAAACCTGCTGCGTTGTATGTACAAGTCAGCATTCCCAAGTATATACCTTACAAGCGAGCACGAAATACGGCGAAAAGGTGAAAGAAGTCTAACCCCCAGCAGTTTTTTCTGAATAGCGAAAAGTCACCTTAAAATAACGTGATCCGCCAGCTATTTTATGAATTCAAAGTTATAGCTGCATGCCTACGTCCCACGCATCGGGGGACGCAATTTCTTCTTACGCACGAACGTCACAGTTGCGTTACAGCGGCCCATTCATAAAAAGCAGGGCGTTGCGTGGGCGGGCGAAATAATATATCACGCAACACATTTAACCAATCCCAACAAATGAATGGCTTAACCGACAAATATGTGAATGGGCGTTATCTATAAAGGTGTGTATTGACATAGGACCAGTTTAGAAATGAATCAAAAAGTGTTTTCCCATTTTGATTGCGTACGTGAGCCGCACATCACGCGTGTTGTGTTTTGATCGTAATAGAGACTTTCGATTGAGGTTGATTCACGTCAAACCCAGTGACCGGAAAACTGGAAAAGTCAGAAACAAGGATGTATGACAACAACTTGCAGCAAAACAACAATTTAAATCACGCTTAGTTATTTGTGGCATTTTCAAAGAAACCCCCTATGTCAGTCTTGGTAATTCGAATCATGGCCAAATGCTTGTAGATTAAGTGGCGAAATTTTTCTCTGGTAAAATGACGTAATCCAAATCTTGCTATATAGTAATATAACGCGGACGCCATGACTCGCCTTTGCGTCACGAAGTGTATGGCGATTTATCACAATGAATAACCGTCACTCAATATTACGTGTTACTTTTTTGGGAAAATCCCGGGCGTTTTAAGAGACCGGCACTTCCGAGGTAGCGGTTACTGTTACACATATGAGGGCTTACCGCAACACACAGTATTAAGCATTGGGTTTTTGTTTTTGTATGCATGAAAATTATTTAAAGTAGAGGTTAATATTTGAATACCTTCAACAGCTGAAATATGAGTCATATGACTATTTTAGAGTACAAGGTTTCCTTGCGCTGTATTTGTTGTTGCTGTGTCTGGTTTCCCGCTAAGGATATATAAGACGGCACACCTTTAGCACATTATATCTTAATATCCTGATCGTGTTTTAAACAATTAACAACGGTCTATGGGAGTATAAAGTTTATACCTCTTGTGTTCTTTGTTTACTACCAAATGGGACGGGAAAATACAACGAAAAAGTGTCCCATCTTCCCACACCCTACTGTATTTTACCCCTTGTAACAGTTCCTAATTTTGTAAATTGTGGTTGCGCTTTAGGAAAAAAAGATGAATAAATACGATGTGACTACTCGTGTCGCCCCAGTGTTCCATTTCCCAACAACGAACTATAGTAGCCTTTGTTACGAACATACGATACTTGTTGACACCACACACAATGCGGTCAGATTCAAAATTACAGAAAAACAGTTTTAATTTTACAATATTTCACCTTACGCCCCATTACCGCAAACCACACAAAAGATAAATCAATTATTTAAATGGAATTCGCAAAACCGAACGCGGTAGAAATCCCCCGCTATGGTTTTCCAAGAACCTGAATTTCATTAGTCTCAAAAACGTTGTCTACAGAGTGATAAAATCACGTCCCCACCCTACCAAAGCTCAGCACGTAGCTAAATGCAAAATTAGACCGCTGGAAAAACACATATGATGCCTTGGGCGAATAATTATATAGTAGGGTGGGGGAAGATGGGACAGCTTTTCGTTCAATTTTTTCGTCCCATGTGGTAGTAAACAAAAAACATTCAAAGAATTTTAAAACCATATCCTCACTATTCCCACATATCGTTGTTAATTGTTTAGAACTCGGTCAGGATATTTAGATATTATATGTACAAAAGTTGTCCCATCTTCCCCCACCCTACTATACAATAAACTCCCCCATTGCTCAATCGTAATTCTTATCTATCTAACGATTTGTTTATTGAAGGCGGAAATTTTTATCATCGTCAATTTATTGCTCTTTGACTCAAAATTCTATGTCCTGCCTACGCAAAACTAAAATATCTGAAATATTGACTTAACTAAAGGTCAGATTTTTAGGTCTCTTGATATTTCCCCATACTTCTAAGGATTGTCTGAACAATTCTCCAAGCTATAATAGGCACAACAAAACATATAATACCGGCTTTGTTAAAACAACAACATATAACAAAACTAACCGCATTAAAAATAGCAACCGTGCAAAAAAAGATACCGTCTCGTAACTCGTAAGGGAGATTTTTTTAAGGAGAAAAGTCTAATAAAGCTGTCAATCATACAAAATGAATATACACTGCTGAAAACGAAAAATTACATGTCTATGCACTTCGATCCCCCTTTAGGCCACCGTAAAATCTCCTCAAAGTAAAATTACTGCCTCGTTGCGTGTTGAGTACCTCTAGGCGTTACTAAGACCTTTCAATAACCAACCTTACTTTGCAGTAACTGCCTTGAGACATTATTAGACGGAAATTAGCGGGTTTCGGGGAACGGGTTTTTTCATGGTGGTTCCAATTTTAAAACATCGTATATTGATAAGCATATACGCCGGCTACTTTATTCTTCCTTGTTAAGACTGTTTGACTGTATATACTGTAGACTCGCGCGCATAGCTCTACACATGTATAGTACTTTTAATAGAAAAATCCCTTACATGAGTCACCATGGCGCGACCGGTAGTATGTGCAGTCGGTCAGCGTACTTTCGCATACTATGTCTTTCAGACGTCCGTTTCTATGATACAATAATGTGAAAGCGTGTTTTGAGACTCGCCATTTTTAAATTTTCTTACCCCGAAGGCGTAAACCATATAAAGTTCTGTGTGAGAAATCTTAAAAGTTTCGTTTTTTATCATATGACGATGAAAAAAAAATGATGAAACAGATATTGTTGGTATACATGAAACCGATGTACAATGACAGCGCAGTTTATAAATATAGAACATCTGTACCCTCGAAAACGCAGTTTAACATTTTAGCCGCAAACGTGCAGAAATTAATCAAAAAAACTAAACTATTTCGTTCCGTGTGCAAAATTTCGGTTGCGAACAGAATACAGACTACAGTTTAATAGAGTTTAGAGAGATAATAACCTCTTAATCAAACATTTAAGCTGCCACGTGTGGTTTCGAACGTTAAACCCTTATTCCCACTTGCGGTTCCTGAAAATTACTGACAAATCCCTTTGGTTTGGACTTTCTTTGATCAAAATAATACTCAGTTAAAAGTAGGTGTTTCAAAAAACTACGCAACGACTAATGATGGCAAATACAATGAAATAATTATGAAAAATGTCACGCTTACAGAACGTCACGGCCAGGCCTAATAATAAATGCTGAGAAATTTCCTACAATGATGATAAAGATGTATGATTGTAAAAGTTATAAAAGTTGGGGAATTTTTGGTGGAAACTTCGCAGCATAATTTATGAAAGAAATCCACTAAGCGTTTTAATAATCACGTGTTATATAGGTGCGGTTATAATACATTATCTTGTATACTCGCGTATCATTATGTCCGTGAAGGGCGTCATCTTGTCACCTACGTTTTGAAAACTAAATATAAACCGCTTGCCAATACACAAACACACGTGCAATAGTAGGGTGTGGAAAATGGGGCATCTTTCATTTCATTTTCTTATTTCGTTTAGTAGTAAACAAAGAATATTTAAGTAACTATAAAACCGCATCCTCACGACTTCTATAGACCGATGCTAATTGTTTGAATCAGGATGTTTGGATATTATGTGCTAAATGTGTCCCATCTTTCCCTAACCTATTGTATATAGGTCATACCAGTTTGAAATAAATATAAACAGAACACCCATGTTAAACTTTTGTCGTTGTCTTACCACGCGAGGTTAAACAAGTTTCATTTATTCGTAACCACTTATATAGTTTATAACAACGGTTTCTACTAACTTTGGTTTACAATATACATTACTGTTAGGCCTTATTGCTTTAAATAGGCAACGTACAACTTAATATACTTGTCCGTTACTACTGCATAACTGGACAAATATATGGAAGCTTATTTCAATTCGTTAACTTGACAGCAGGTTAAGAAACTAGGCATTGAGGAAGTTATCAAACCAGATCGCGTTTGGACTTCACTTTTGGTGGTAAAATTTACATAAGTGGAAACTCGAAATCTGGCACGAGGTGTGAAACAGAACACCATAACGATTTCCTTTGTCACGCTTCGAGAATAAATGAGTTACATTCATTTAAAAAAAACACACTAAAACGACCTAGCCGTTGGGCGGAAGCCCTTCTTAACCGTCAATGCCTCGAACTGATGATTATAAACAGGGAACAGATATACACCTACAGAGTAAATACTTTATATTTAGAAGACGTATTTCATATAGCTGTTGTCGCACTCGACCACTCCGTATTCCAAGCTACATAATTCAGTCACTATACAGTTAGTGCATTTTAAAGTAACTAATATAAAATGTTCGACGATCCAGACAGTTCTATAGGTAGACTTAGAGCGACATATAGTCATAGACGATATCGGTATTCGGACAAATCTATTTAAGGTCAAAACGCTCGCGTTTGGTACTTCACTCAAGGACCCTTAGATTTGTGTTATGAAGGCGAGATTCGAACCAATGACCTTCGGGTTTAAGCTTTTTCTGTATGACTAAGATTGATTCAAAACTTTAGTCACCCTTTTTCAGTTGATTTGTTTGTTCAGATGACAATGTGACAATACTAAGCGCATGACTGGATTTATGTGTGACCCGCGTAGCCGTAAAATGTAATAAAGAATAAGAAGGTATAGAACGAGGGTTTACGGTCGTGAAGATACAGTTTTATGACTATTTAAATGGTAATTGTTTACTACTAAATCGTGCTTGTAGATATCTCCCCCACCCCCCTACCACTATACCAATCATATAAGAATTTACTAAAGAGACAAAATCGACCGGACCAGCGAAACTATGACGTTATCGTAATGCAAAATGGCCACGCCATCAGTGAAAACAGATGCTGCTTGGATGATTCAATTGGAAAACTTGGGTTTTTCCATTTCCCTGAAGAATAATCGCGGGAAACTCCATCGCTGGCTCAAATCGACCGAGATACATACGACGCACAAATTAACATAAACAAGGATTTGTATGATGTGATGACAATTTGGCCCAAAAAGGGGGGGGGGGGTTCGGTGGCTTTTATAAATATACTTTTACCAATAATTCTTGTAAGAGAACTAATGAATTTAGTTTACAACCGAACAATGACGTCATAACCTATGGTTTTTATGTGATTAAAAACATAAGGTACATTTTGTAATCTGTAATTTGGGCTTTGTTTGTTCTAAAACGGTCTATTTATATAGTCAAAATAATTATTTTTTAACAGTTTTATAATTCAGGTGTATATAGCTTTGCACAAGCATGCAAATTTGTATGAAAACTACAGTATTACGTTATAATATTACCTACACACAGTATATTAGACAAATGTCAAGCCTGTGGTATTTTACGGAAGTGTCTTTGTTCGCACGGTGGCGCTATAACGCAAATAACAAGGGCCGTGATATTGGCAAACACAAAATTTTCATTGTTATAATATAATTTTGGAAGTAAATACATTTATGCTTAATTAATTGCATATACCAAGACAAGGTAATAAACCGTATCTATAGATGAAAGGAGATATAGCAAGTCGGTCCCAACTACTCTGTATATAGGCATGAAAGAAATTGTTTCATAAACAATAATGTTCCTTTTTTTACAAGTAACGTAAGGAAACCTTGATATGCGTTTTCGGAATATTTCTGCCTGCATTTCGATAGTTAAAAAGCAATCATTAATATTGGAGTTTAAAACGTGTAAGGATAACGTGGGCAGTCAGTCGGTGTAAGAATTTACGAGGGGTTTTACAGCTTTCGAGGAATATACTCCTAATCTCACGAATTATAAATTTCCCAACATTTGTACAGATTGCAAAATATCAAGCAATAAATATGCTATAAGGCTACAACCGTAATTATGTAAATCTAACGCAAAACGTTGTTATATAGTGAAGTGGGTGAGACGGGACACTTTTAGCACGGGGTATCCAAATATCCCGATCGTATTTTAAACAATTAGCAACGGTGTATGGGAATCGTGAGGATACTGTTTCATAATTCTTTTAATGTTCTTTGTTTCCAATCGAATTGAACAAGAAAATAAAAAAATGAAAATGTGTCCTATCTTTTCCCACCCTACTGGTGAGGTATTCGGAGCCATTTGATAAGGAAATGCAACTCAAAACTGCAAGCAGTTATAATCTACACTGAACTGCAATGACAATGTTAAAAACGAAACTATGTCTCTTCGTGTACATTTTTCTAGTCAGATGATGCGAGTTTCCATATATATATATGACATTGCATCACAGAATAATTAGTGTAAAACTCGTATGGCTGCAGTTTAGTTAGGCTTAAAAGATAAAGTATTAACAATAAAGATGTATTTTATTTACAACAAAAAGCTAAGATTGCTAAATTCAAAAGCGACTTACGTATATGCTATATCATACCGAGTTTGCAGCCATGGGTGAAGTCTTTGCAAAGACTTTTGCTGCCATAAAATGCAAAGTATATTGCACCATTAATACAATTCACTATGCAATTATGGAGTATAATACACCAAACAATCATTGGTAGTTGGTGAATAAGCTTCACAGCCTCTTTATACCTATAGGACCTTGCTTGCAAATATAAGTTTCAACAAATTTGCGCACCGAACGCAAACACTGGAAAATCCAAAGTATTAGGAGTCTCAACTCCAGATGGCTATTGCTTAAATAAATAAAGACCCCACTTTATTTAACCTTGAACATCCAGTTCGATCCAATTCGAAAGATTTCACTCACCACCGATGTTTTCACCCCTCTTCATAAAATTTTGAATCCCTGGAACTTTTGCAGCGGAACTTTTCTGCGGATGGTCTTCGAAGAAACGTCTGAGGAGCAGGCAGTGTCCGAACCCACAACTTCAGCTTGGCAGACTTGCAGGATTCGAAAAGGTTTACAGAGGACTGCAGACGATTCTAGGGCAAACCAGAGGCATATGCAGTCTTTACAAAGCAAGAAAGGGCGTTTTTCTCATCTATACACCGGGAATTTCCGAC
The DNA here is from genome assembly GCF_009617815.1 of Ciona robusta. Classification (NCBI taxonomy): domain Eukaryota; kingdom Metazoa; phylum Chordata; class Ascidiacea; order Phlebobranchia; family Cionidae; genus Ciona; species Ciona robusta. Next base: position 6,699,662 of record NC_143242.1, on the reverse strand, counting down.
GTGTTGAATTCACAACGGTTGGTCGCCTTATTTTAAAGACAAGGAATCCTGAAGCGAGATTGCTATCTGTTGGATTCATCACTACCGCATATACAATAACATTTTATGGACGGCATAGAATTGGAATACAAAGGCTTGCAACGCAGGTACAACTTCAAAGCTCGTCTTATGCATTGAACAAATGCCAACAGCAACAACAGCATATTAAAAACTTAAAGTTTCCGCAAAAATACCTTTTTTGGCCAATGTTTTTAAAGATAAGCAAATACGATTAAGATATACCAGTAAATATGGATCAAATAATGCAGTGCATGATATTGCTTTGACATTTCTATTATATGAATAAAGTAATTTGTCCAAACAACCAATTTAAATCTACACTATTTAGTCATTATTAATGCAATGCTAAATAGGCCTAACATGCACGAATGCAGCAAATGAATGAATGTAACTTGCTTTAGCCTCGCGTGGCAGGGTAACAATAGTCGTTAACATGGGCGTTTTGTTTCATACACCTCGTACCAGCTTCGAGTTACCACGTATGTAACTTTGTGGGTGGTTGTGCATACCCAAAGTTTTGTAGACAAATAATCTGTGTATTTTGTAGATTTTTTTTCAGTCTGTTTAGGGGGGTTTCTGCTGAAAATCAGGTCACGAAATAAAACTGTGACTCACATAAAATGCAAATTAGATTCGACTTAAACTGTAATAGATTTCTGCAGTTTGTGCAAATTTACCTAATAAGTTCATTTATAGATAAATCAAAGTTGTATACCTATAGCAAGGCACCTGTAAACCAACTGACATTTCTTGTTTTTTAAGTCTCATAGTTAAAAATAAACATGACCGAATATAAATCCGGGTGAAAAGTTCGCATAAACACAAAATCCAAACCTTTAACTTTTGGAAATGTTAACCAAAACCTCGACAATTACCAGCAAGGCACTTTACAACAGATAAAAGGAGGACTATTATGCAAAAAAAATCGGAATTTCCCAAAATTCCGAAACCTAAAAAAATAAACGTGTGCCTTACAGGCTTACACGCTCAATGAGTGTGGTTTTGCTATGTTTGGGGAACGACTTAGGGCAAAAAATTGGAAGAAAAGTTTTGACTTTTTTCTGACCCTGCTCATGAATTCGTTTTGTTTGCACAAAAACAGTTGCAATCGTCACCTTTTCATTTTACGCCAGACACGACATACTTTGGGTAACCTACTTTTGTGCGACAGTTTTAACATAACATACGTAAAGCGCACAACTATGCCAAAAATTGGTGGAATTATTTTTTGCATTGGGTGTATTTACATACTTATACATAAACTTTATAAAACACCGATTTAAACGCCTATGTTCGTTACGAGGAAACATTGCTTTCTAGATACACAAATAAATGCTATAGTTGCATATTCTATATAAATGTATGTACATAATAAGTAACCTGTATTATACACGAAACTAAATCATATATATTCTTGTTGATTGCAGAGTTTTTAATGATTGTACCATTGGAAACGGCAAGTATGTATCAAAGTGGGGTAAGATGGGACATGCTTCAGTCTTTTTATCGTCCAAATTTGGTAGCAAACAAAGAATATTTACAGAAATAAATATATAACCGTATCCTCGCGAACCTAACAGCGTTGTTTAATGTTCAAAATACGATCAGGAAGCATGGATTTGTGAGCCCCACTTTTACCCCACAGTAACTATAATATAGTAGGGTGGGAGAAGATGGTCACCTTTTAATTCTATTTTCTCGTTTTATTTAGTAGAAAGCAAAGGAAGTTCAACGAATTGGAAAACTGTGTCCGGACAACTCTAAGCAGCGTTGTTAATTGTTAAGAACACGATCGGGAAACATGGATTTATGTGCGATTACGGTACACATCTTACCTTAAATTGCTATAATATATATATAGTAGGGTGGGGAAGATGGGACATCTTTTAATTCTATTTTCTCTTTCCCTTTGGTAGTAAACAAAGAAATCTCAAAATATTATAAAACCGTATCCTCTCGACTTCCATGAACCGTTGTTAATTGTTTAAAACACAATCAGGATATTTGGATATTATGTGCTAAAAGTGTCCCATCTACCCCCACAGTACTATATATACGTGTGAATAACGCCGTAATAAAAGTAAGAAATGTTGCATACCTTTCAAGCCATCAGCCGTTCGCCAAGATCAGGGTCGAACAATCAGTCGATGATTTTGAAATTGAACCTTAACAGTTTAAAACTGTATACCATCTTACACTATAGCAACTAAAAATAGTAAAATATACACCGTGTAAACATAGTACTGACCACCCCTCAACGTTAATCAAATAGTAACCGTATCCTACAACGAAAGTACTAGAGGCAAAGTTAAGAAACGAAGTCACTTAAGTTCCTTTTTAAAACCTTACCAAACTGCAACTAATATACCCCTTTTAACAGAGATAAATAACTTCCTATTTTAAAATGTAAATTGCATGGTTTTATTATTAACCAAACAAACCGAATGCAATTATAATTCAGTATAGGCTAGGCCATTAAGGACTCTGGAATAGGCTATATACGAACTCTGGCATGTGCTCTGCAAAATAGTATTTAAATGTAATAGCATTTGCCTTGCTCTTGTATGCTAAAATCGCATAACTTTGACAATCAGTTTTGCATTTTGAATAAAATTCAAATACCTATCTGGAAACCCCCACCACGCCTCCGCCCCACCCCCATACCTCTGCAGCCTTTCAACCAATAGTTTCACAAAGTTTGCTATTTCTATGCTTTTATAACCTTTGTACAGATATGGTAAAAACATTTACTTAACATGAAAAGCTGTTTTGACTCACCACACTACAAAACAAGGCTTAAAACGCTTAGTAGGTGTACGCTATACATTTCTGCACTGTATATTTGCATTAGCAATTAGCATTCAATGAAATATTTGCTTTAACTAACACACAATAAAATACTCAATGATTTTATTTAATAAATACAGTAGACTCCTAAAAAGTCCCTCAAATTACTTGTTATTACTTATGCGCGTTCGTGTGTAGTCTACTGTATTAAAAACAACACTTCATTTCTGAGTATAGCTGCTACTTGCGCACAAGAGACGGAGTCAGAACAACAGGCGACACAAAGCAGAACCAATAAGCGCAATAAAAAGTCCCTTCGTAGCTTACAATACGAAACTCAAGCATTATAAAAGGGAAGTAAACAAGAATCAAATCAATACCAAAGGGAACACTGTAGAAGTGTTAAAGGGCCTTAATTGACTGCGGGAACAAAGCCTATTGAAAACCGGTTTTAATGTCAAGACATGCGGTGCAATTTACAAAGAGAAAATAGTTAGATTTGGAAATTGGTCAATACCATTCTGTTGTAATGGGAAAATGAATAGGAAATATAACCACAAATTTCAATTCAGAGGAACAGGTAATAGAGGCAGAACCCGCCGGAACAATTGCAGCAACTTAGCCTTTGCAAGCAATATTTGTTTTCCCTTTAGAAACGCTCCAGCCTTTCAGGAATCGAAATTCCCCGAGATATATTTAGATGGTGACCTCGCCGTAAATTAGCTAACGTCAGCCGAGGGAAGTCCCCACTTCGCTCAATAAAACATTTACCCTGGCTAGAGTATGAAGGACGAACATAACAGTCAAAATATACAAACTACAGCTAAAAGCAAGCACTTTACTGACACATTTATATTTGAAATGTCAGCACACGACACTTATATACAAACATGCTTGGTTTTAAACTTTAAGAGCGCTCATAAAACGCGTCAACGTTTTTTTATCGAAGTAAAACACTGGCATTGCTGCAGCATTGCCGTATAGTTCACACAGCTTATATTCATTGCTAAAAATATTCGAAATACATACATATACCTCGACCGTTAACTATGTAGTATAGCTTCTATAAAACTTGCTGTAATCTATCATAATCGATGGTATACTTGACTATATAAATTTGGTCATAAATTTCAAAACTAAAAATACGTTGCAAAGGTGTTTGGAAGAAGATGAGACCTTTTTATTCTATTTTCTCGTCCCATTTAGTAGTAACAGAACGTTCAAAGAATTAAAAACTTTTTCCTCACGACGCCCACTGCTGTTAACTGTTTAAAACACAATCAGGATTTTGGGATATTTAATATGCTAAAGATGTCCCGTCTTCCTCCATAGTACAATATTTATATACAAAGCTTGTGCAATAGTTCTCAAAAACTGGATCGACATTTTAGGAACTGCAATGTCTTCCGTCTGCATTTTATAACTAACACCGTCTGTTATATAACACAGCAGAACTGTACATACAGCGAAATATGAAACTACTATTTGCAATCCAGCTACAAGTGATGCATGCTGGTAGCATACTGACTTTTCGGTTTCGTTTTACCAAGTCATGTAACTTGTGCGTCGGCGTTAAACCTAAGCTACGTCGATGGAGTGGGCAAGGTAAAATATAGTTCAACATTTCTTTACAAACATTACGTAAACTATACGCACGTACACGCAACGTCAGTCTGAGGCAAAATGCGTGTGGTGAAATTGCGTTATTTTAAAATGTGGGACACCTTTTGCACATAATATCCAAGTATCCTGATCATGTTTTAAACAAATAACAACGGTCTATGGGAGTCGCGAGAATACGGTTTTATAATTCTTTGAATGTTTTTTGTTTGCTAGCAAATCGGACGAGTAAATAGAACAGAAAGGTGTCTAATCTTCCCCACACTACTTTACATGGAAATATAGATAAATATTGCCCATTTAAATATTAGGAACTAAAAAAACAGTAATATAGACATGGAAACCCAAATTCGTATGATGTTATGACAACGACAAAGAAAACTCTTTCCAAGCTTCACGTTTGGTGGGCATGAAATATTGATAGCGGAAATACCCGGTGTTTTCGGGAGGCGAGCCTCCGATCGATGGTGATGCCAGCGGCAATGGCAAGATATATAGGGATAAGACGGTGTAGGAGTCACACATTAGGTATTGATGTGGTTTATTGCGAGACCGCACAAAAATTGCGGTGAACAGGAACTCGAAAACTAAAAATAATGCTAAGACTCTTTTATTGCGTGCAAACATTTTGTATGTGGTAACTAAAAAGGTTGGTTATTCAATATTAACACCTGATGTCTCAGTATTTTTAGCTTGACGTGTATTTAAAATATCACCACAAAAAAATAAAGACAAAGTCGATTTGCACCAAGTATTTCCAATATGAATCAAACTTGTAGTGCAGTGTGGGGTATAGGGTGAATACCATCATTTGCTCATAATATCTCATATTTCCTGTTATATAGAATTCTTTGAATAACTGTTATTTACTACCAATTGGGGCGATAAAAGTTAATTATTAAAACACGGTTGGGAAATATGGGATGTTATTTGCTAACGTTACCCATCTTACCCCACCGTACTACACGTGTTAACTTGCTGCTTTTAATTGTAAAGTTATATATTAAAAATTCAAGGTCGAACTCTTCTGTTGTAGCAATATTTGTATTTACTCACGTGGTATGCGGTTGTGTGTTTTGATTGGTTTATACATAAAAGCAAACGCGTCGCGTAGCGATTTCGTTTATTGCGTCGTTAAATGAGAGGACGCAACCGGAAGACGCAACTGAAAGTGACGTCATAATGCGATCGTGTTGAATACATTATGACTTAACAATGATGCTTTAAGCCTACTCGAACAACACTACTGCGTTACTAGACGTCTATATGCACTTTAATTTACAATGGAACAGAAACTTATTTGTAAAAAGGAACTTATACAAATACGTTTAAACAAAGAACAAAAAACAAGCGTTGTAACTTCATACGGATACTTTGTATAACCATACTTCAATAAAGAACTTGTATTATTAAACTATGGTATAACTGCCCCATGGGTGGCTTTAATGAATGGATAGTTAATTGTGAATCGGAAAGTTTAACTATATAAATGGTTTATGTAGTTAGGCTTTAATTATCTCATTTTCTCCACTGACACTGGAAATCGCGTCTGCTCTTGCTGTAGTCGATGTATATAGCAAACGCATTAAGCGCTCTGTATTTTAACAAATGTGTTTTTGTCACTTTTATATTATTACACGTAAATTGCTTAACCTCGCGTATATAGCGGGACAACGACACTTGTCATAACGTGGGTGTTGTGTGGTAGCAAACCAGGGACTCGAACCTATAACTTCTATTCCAGTGGCACGAGCAACCACCGCCAGCAGAGGCAAATATTAACGGAACACTCAACATAAATGTTTACACATAATAACTCTTTGTAGCGACAGCCTTTATTTTTAAGTTGGCGTACACACACATAGTAAATAGGTAAGTAATAATATTAAATATATACTACAAGAAATGCCGACTGCAGTGAATCAGTTTACAAAAAGCCTACTATACAAACAAATTACAAGTTTAACATTGAATTTCATAAAAGTCGAAGTTGGCGCCGGTATATATGAATAATAAGTAGCCATATGTTAAAACTCAAAAAATTACAAAGTACGCTATGGTTATAGATAAGAAAACTTGCAGCACGAATAGTATGTCAGTTGTTTTGTACCTGAACAGATTTTAAGTGGAAGGTCCGTTGTAGTTTTAATCAGTTATAGGAAACCATATGGATATGTAAACGATTTTGGCTTAAAGCCATTGCAATAAAACATGTTAACACCGTTTTAATAAACTGCGGGAGTTTCCATACAAGTAACAAAAAAATGTCCCGTCAGCTGGTTAAATTCATATAAACGCTGACCATTCGTCGGTACATAACCGTGTTATTGTACTTTTGCACATATAGTTAGCACACAGAACGCCTTTTTATAAATATTTCTTAGTATATGAGTTACTGCGTGATCAACTGTGTAAACCCATTAATTACTTTCGGTATGGTTTAATAAAGTACCAGTTCCTTATAGTTTACTACAGGTCATATATCAACAACGTCATGCAGTCGCTATAGTAGAGTGGGGGAAGATATAGGGCACCTGTTCATTCTATTTACTTCTCCAATTTGGTAAACAAAAAACATTCAAAGAATTATAATAAAACCGTATCCTCGCGACTCCCATAGACCGTTGTTAATTGTTTAAAACATGATCAGAATATTTGGATATTATGTGCTAAAGGTGTCTCACTATTTACTCTTTTCTCGCACGCAATTAGCCAATTACAATAGTCAGCATACGAACAACTATTATATAAATGAATTATACATATTGTACTAACTTTAATACTTGCTGAATATTGCAGTACCTAACCGTATATGCACCAATACCGAGTCGTTTCTATGAAAACATCAAACACAGTATCCTAAGTACAATCTTGTAAACGTAATATATAAAGCAATTATTTCACTCCAGTTCCGCGTTTTAAAATGCTCTAAATTCTTAACAGGCTGCTGTTTTTAACCTAACTAACTGTTATGCTCAATTGGAACAGCAAACTACAGTGAACATTCAACGCAGAAGGAAAACGCTTCGTTTCAGGAGAGAAGGCGCTGATTGCCCCTGTGTCTTGATTAAACAGCGCAAACCGCTGAGGTAACATTGTTTTAAGCGCAATTTTACTTAAAGGGCTTAGAGGAGAAGCAATTTCTCTAATAGTTTAATGTGTAATCAATGTCTATCTCGTATGGTTTAGACGAGAGTTGCCTAAAGGTGGCTGTACACAGTATCCGGAATTCGTCCGTTTTGTCGGTTTTGTCCGGGTTTCGCTGCCGCATGCGGAACTCGGTAATAGGTTTGCATCTGACTTCGCAGGCGAATTCGCATGCCGGATGCTATGTACGGCCACCTTAACTCAGTTAATAACGATGAGAGTTAGTACAAGTATGTACCTAAAACCCTCATCATACTAATGCGCACTGTGATTGTGTATGTACTCGCGAAAATGTTGGAGTTAGATAAACGGATTATTCATTCGACTTCGTTCATTACGATATTAAATTCTCGGTCCTGAAATGAAATTCTGTCAGTTTCCAATGTGCACCACGGTACTGAGGGGTAAGACGGGGCACCTTTAGCACATATCCAAATATCCTGATCGCATTTTACGCAGCTAACAACCAATACGGTTTAATAAATTTTTAAATGTTTTCTTTTTACTATCAAATGAGACGAGAAAAGGTGTCCCATCCTACCCCGCCCTATTGTACTTAATTTGTTCCTACACTAAACTGAACCTGTTTTAAAAGCTGTATACCAGCAAATCGTGTAAACAGATTCGTATCATCGAATTTAAATTCAAGTGTATTACGCTTTTAATCCTGGTACTTAAAATAACATCGAATGTTTTTACAACACTGCGTTACAGCGTATACGATAAATAGGACATTCATGTTTTGTTCACAAGGCACTTCGATTTAAATATATTTACACCATTCTGCAGTGCCAAAACTTAAAAGAAACTAAAAACCCGCTACCGAGCATTATGACGTCATAACATGTGACGTCACGGAGTTGCAAAAAGCGAAAGAGGAGGTCTGGAAACCACGAATAAAAACCAACACAACACTCAAGTTAGTACATGTCGGAATATTAAAATAATAAATAAAGTCGGTCAGATGCAGAACGACTGACATAGCAACTTAGTTGAGTTGGCAGCAACAAAACAACGCTTTGAAAGTTAAGACTTGTACCAGGGCCCGTGGTTGGCAATTATGTATGCGAGTTCCCAGGTTTAAGCAATATAGTAGGGCGGGAGAGGATGGGACACCTTTTTAGTCGTTTTTTTTCCGGACTATTTAGTAGACTTTGGTCAAATTTTTAAAATACGACCAGGATATTTAGATATTATGTGCTAAAGGTGTCCCATCTTACCCCACAGTACTATACTTAGTATACCAATTGCACATATATACTCAAAATTTGGGACAAACCAAACATGATATCAAGCTTGCATACTGTGGTATTGAATATTGCTCCATGCCTGCAAAGTACCTACAACTCACGCTGTTAGCTAACTATAAGTGAAAAACATCGTCGAGGCGTAAACATGCAAAATGCACTAAAGTAGTGATTAACAAAATGCTGGCCACATTACGTCCAGCAAAAATTGGAGACAAACACAAATCCGGCAACACTGTAAAAGTTGCCGAATCAACAGAATCTTTGATTTTATGTTTTTTGAATCTGACCAATTTTTATTGTAAAAAACATCGCCGAGGCCGAGGCCACGTTTTTCACTTGTAGCTATCAGCGTAAGCTGTAGGTACTTTACGGACATAGGCGAACAAGTTACAGGTAATTTGCTTGGACGAACACAGCAGAGAGTTAAACCATTTGCGGTTACAACCGACAACGCAAACTGATAACGAGCAAAAAATTAGGACCATCGGCCAGTTTTGCTTTGTTAAAATAAATAAAAGCAATATTGTTCAAAACATTGTGCTGATGGTCACGTTTTCGGACGGGAGAAAAAAGCCTGAAAAGACAAGATATGTAGTTTTTTGAAAAATATTTTAAAATCTTTTTTGGAAAAAAACATTGAAGAATATTTTTATGTATCTAACATTTAAAAATTCAAGGTTAACTTTATTTTTGGAAAAGTTTGAAAAAATGTTTGAAAATAAATTATAAAAATGTTTATTGAAAGAATGTGTTGTGACATACCTTCGTATAAGCCTTGAAGTTTCGAACATCAAGTTGTTGGATTGCGCCACAGTAGTTCTGATAATAAGTGGGGGTTACAAAACACTCAATATTAGTGATACATATATATATTATATGTACATATAGAAACTTAAAAATAGGAATCGTGAACTCTTAAGCGGGCCTGAGTTGATTACGTGTTATAACACTTGACACGTGTTATAACAACTGCCTGTACTGCCATGCGAGGGTAAACAAGTTGCTTTAATTCATTCAAGGGGTTTATCAGTTATGGCAATGATTGCTTTGGAACAGTTGTTTTTAGCTTGTTATAACAACTGTCGTTCCCCCGCCAGACAAAGATAAATAAGTTACATCCATTCCTACAAGCAGTTTGTAAGTTAAGGCAATGTCTTTTTGGAACCGTCGTTTTTATTAATTTTCAACTGACTTGGAACAATTTGAGACACATAAAAACCAAAAAGGGCCAACTCTGGCATAAACCCCAGGTCTCATGGCGTGCCCAACCATAGCAACGCACTAATAGGTCCAATATACGAATACAGAATATACAATGTTACCTCAATTTGATCAGATGACAAGTTAAGTGATGGAAGGAATTGTTGGCGCAAAAACTTTTCCAATTCCACTCCCTGTTCAACGTATTATTATGTGGATAAATAGAAATAAGTTTGGTGCAGATGTTTCAATACATTTTATCCTTCATTAAAGATGGTTCAAATTTTTAATTACACCAAAACATTAAGGTTAAAATCAAGCCATACATAAAGGCTCTTGTGTTTTAACAGAAAATTTGGTATATATTGAACACAATTATCAACAGAGCGGTCAGAATTTGAGGAAAAGATTTTTTGTAAGCAATTTTTTAAAGTGATAGCACTTATTCTAATGTATAAACAAATTAAAAGTTTTTCACTGAAATACATCTAAATTTTTCCGTTTTGAACATACCATGCTGCTGTTTTTCAATAGAGGTAAGAGGTTAGGTTACAATAATCTTATCCCAATGTCTGGCTTAAAATATGAAAATTTCAATAAAACTTACATGTAATTTGTTGATAGTTTTCATAAGAGACGCTGACTCGTTGAGTGCTAAGACCGTCTGTGCGTCGTTCAAATCAAAACTGCCACTGAGCGGCGCCATCAAGCACACGGGTACCACGCTCTTGGTGACAAACTCCCACATAGAAATACCATTATTCTGGCCTAAAAGTGAAAAAAAGAAAGAAGGTTGAAACTACTTCAATATGGATGGCATCAAAAAGTCAAATGAAACAAGATAGTTTCAATAATAGTTTCAATACAAACATAGCAGTCCATATATTTTACATACTATGATTTTCCTAATTTTTAAAGCTTTGGTTTAAAAATAATTTTTGGTTTAAAAATAAAATCTTTATTGGTGATTTCAGAAGTTACAAGAGTTTTAATTTTACGAAATATTCCAAATTTAATAAAATTCTTTTAAATTTCGCGTAAAATTTTAGTAAAGCTAGTTTTGTTTTTTAAAATTACCAACAAATGTAAAACACATAAATTTAATTCACGCTAAATAATACCATCTTACCCCACGTCTCAATAAGCTTCCCAATCGCGCTGAAACAGATTTTCTGCGATACTGGATCAGGGATTTCCCCTGCTCCCTGTATCAGGGTGGACAGAACCATTTCCACATCGGAGGGTGCTGAAAAAAAAACTCGGTTTTAAAAATACGATAAAATTTTACTTCTTACTGTTGTTTACTTTATATAAACAGATGACAAATTGACAATATTACACAAACATGAGAAGAAAAGTGTTGCCCTACCATGTCATGCGAGAATATGTAATACGTTTTTTTATTATCCATATAATAATATTTCACACAGTTTTATGATCTACCTTGTCTTAATATAACCCCAGAGACTCCATTAGACACGACGGCTGCAAGAAATTGGAAATACGATCTCCGTATTAAACGAGAATCTTCCTCGTGAACAGATGAATCACCATTATGATGTAATAATACTTCGAACACGGCACGAACGACCAACATGAAAACCTCGCTCAGAAACGGTTCAATCAGTTTCTGAAATTAGAAGTTTTGTGGGTTAGGGATAACATAGTTTTTATTTATCTCTTCGAAAAAGATATCAAAAATCATGTTATTTAAAGAACGAAGAAAATAAAAATAAAAGCAAAACAACAGTCGTTAAAAAATGCTAGGAATTTAATCAGTTTCTAAAATTTGCAGTTTAATAAGTTATAAGAGAAATACAAGTGAATGAAATGGCTTGTACTATTCCTTGGAAGGATTGAGCTATCAATGGAAGATTTTCCATTCATTACCATTAAAGGTACAGCCCTTGTCACCTACCTTTGGGAAAGTGACAGGCTTTAACATCTGGTGAGGGCCATGCAGTAGCACCCTAGGTGTTGGGGTAATGGGCCAGATGCCACCTAAATCTTGGGGCCTTATGGGCCTTAATCACATAGAATAGAAAAATAAACAACATTGGGGTAACTAATGGGCCAACTCTGGACTAAATCTTACCCCCTTAATGTGCCACGCTGCGGGACCTCACCCATATAATAGAAAAACATAGACATTCTTGCATTGCATACCTTGAATTTACAAATGATTTGGTTCAGCAGAGGAATAAACTCATGAAGAGACTTCGGGTCATGGTTTGTAAGGAGGTGGCGGACGGTGATCGGGACAAAAGGGAGAACTTCATCTTCCAAACAAATCACCATCCTATGGAGGTATTGACGAACACCTGGAGGTTGGGAGGTGGTTTATATATTTGGGATGAAAACTAGACGATATATATCAGGCATAGGTCGAATAATGGAAGTGCTAGTCATAATTTTTTTTTTTTGATTTTTTATATTTACATATATGTATATACATATATATATACATATATATATATATAATTCCTTTTTGGATGACATCCTGTTTTTACCAGTAGTACCACACCCCTAACAGCTTTTTCCCTGATGTTAAGTTTCTAAACAAACATGCAGAGCCAAAGTATTTGCCCCATTAAATGCATCAAACGAATTGCACCCAAATAGTTAAAATTTAAAATATAATATTACAGATAAGCAAAAAAATATAAAAATGATTAATATAAATGTTCAAAAAAATAACTTAAAAATTTTTAACTTAAAATATTCCATACCAGTATGTAGAATGCTACGATGGTGTTGAGTTTCCAAAACTTGCAAAAAAACTTTCAAAGCATCGGTGTAAACCTCGCTGCAACCTGATTGACTGATTGTCTGCTTGTTGCTGAAAGCTTTGCTAGTGCGACTGGAAATAAAACAAGTTTAGCTTTTTTTTTAATATATATTTAAGCAATTTTGGGTAAGTTGTTTAGGATTTTGCCATGTTGCTAAAGGAATTACTGAGTATAGTTACCTTTGTTATGATTAAAAAATAGTAAAACTGAAAAATATATATGAAATTTTGTGTTTTTTTTAAAGAGTTTTTACAACTTTCCTAAAAGATAAATATTTATACAATATACTGGATATGGCTATGGTTTTGAAAAGATTGTGTTTTTTATGTAGTTTATTACAAAACATACTTTTTTAGTAAATTTTTAACCATTTTTTGAATTGCTATAAAATTTGAACCTTTTTATTTTTTTTACATTTTTTGAACTTTTTTACATTTTTTTACATTTTTTGAACTTTTTTACATTTTTTTACATTTTAATTTGAACTTTTTTACATTTTTTTACATTTTAATTTGAACTTTTTTACATTTTTTTACATTTTAATTTGAACTTTTTTACATTTTTTTTGAAATATATGTATTTATGCACTAACCTTGCGTAAGACATGGCATAGTTGAGTGTGTTGGCGTACATCTCGCTTGGACGGGCTGACTGGTCCTCCGAGTTACTTTCCTCTTCAGCAAGCGCCACCATTTTATGAAGAAGGGGCTGAAAACCTTCAACCAGTGGGCGCAAGAGAGCAGTCATGAGCGACGACTTTCCTGCGGCATCGGAGTCGCTGTTGACAATTGTCACGGCTGCGAGCTCGTACACAAACAGTTGGTCGTCGCAAGATAATGCTCGCTCTATATCATTCACCTGTTATGATATTAGTTGAATATTATATTATATCTGTTAAGTCAGTAGTTCCTCACAACACAAGCACATGTTTAGAATGAATGACCAACAAGGTCAGACAGGATGCCAGACAGAAAAAGGAAGAAGGCAAAATAATGCACATGATTGGGGAGGGGCACCACACATACAAATTAGATACAATAGGAACTAAAACAATGGTTACTTTACAATATCCATATTCATTTAATATTAATATAGATATATTTCAGTATTCTATGGTTGTCATGTTTGTATTGATCCCACTGCCATCCTGGCACTTATTTAATGAAAGTAACTTTTTTATCTTTATTAAAATATCATTCACCTAATGAATGATTGAATGTAACATATTTATCTGTTGTCTCTATTAATATAGTGGGGTGGGGGGAAATGGGACACCTTTGGAACATAATATTCAAACATCCCGACCTTGTTTTAAACAATTAACAACGGTCTATGGGAGCCATGAGGATACGTTTCATAATTCTTTAAATTTTTTTTGTTTACCACCAAATCAGACAAGAAAATAGAATAAACAGGGGTCCCATCTTCCCCACCCTACTATATATCACATAAAATTAATACAGCAAATATATCTTGCTATGTGGGTAACATTGGATTCGGTATTTTTGTAAAACAAAGAATAATTATAATAAAATACTTTTTAGTGATCATAGCAACTTTTACAAACTACCTTTTAATTTAAAACTGCAACAAAAAAGTACTTTAGTACTTTCCTAGTTCAAACAATTCAAAAAACTCAAAAACATATGTTTTATGTGGCAAACTAGATTGACACATAGTGAAATACTTACTGGACTTAACACAAGAAGATCCTGAACTTGTGTTAGAATCTCATGAGTGAAATGACTCAGCTGTTTCCCTAGAGTTTTCACAAATCTAGAAAAAAGGTGATACAGCTATTGCAACTTTTTATTCAACCTAAAAAAGTCTAAAAATACTAAATTTCAACTTTAAATTTATTCTCCAACTTTCAAAGATAAATATACAACAAAAACTGATTGGACTTGATTTTGTCCGCAGTAGATCCTCACAATACGAATACACACCTTGAGAACAAGTAAGCACATCTGCTCCGAACTTTAGGCTCGTTCGACCTCAAGCCTCGGTGGTCGAGAAACGACATTGTTGTATCTGTGACCACTGGGTGCTGCTGTTGCCCCGATGCAGTGACCGGAAAATACCGGTCGTATCTGGATACGGTTTCGAAGAACTGGAGTCGTACTGCTGGGTGGGGATGGCTGCTTACTTCACTGCTAACAAGCTGGAAATATTTGGTATGGTTTAGGATATGGCTAAAAAATCCTTTTATATATAATATTGTAGCCACCCGTCACGTACGTGTGTGCGTCAAAACAAACACAAGTGACTTTTTCTTATCATTATCTGCCGTATAAATAGAGTTTCATTAGCCCTTTTAGTTGACCGTTCACAATAAACCATAATGCAACCGCTACAATATAATCCTACAGAACAAGATATATAGCAACACATTATGCATTGCCAGCTAACAACCTGCAGATGTTTGGTGGTTTAGGTAATGGCTCCCAAACCATACTGCCTGACTAGTAAAACAGGAAATCCTTTTATAAGAGTATAGCTGTACAGGACAACACAAATAAGTAAATGGTGGAACTTGACTTTGTTATGTTTTCGTAGCACTAGACGTAGCACTAGACGTAGCACTAGACCCTTCAGAATCGTTCAATTTTATGAGCACCAGATCAGGGTCGAATTCGCGGAATATATTACAGTTAAAATTATCTTACATATTACAGATAGTGTATTTAATGTTGTTGTTTTGTTTGCCTTACCAATGTCATCATGTTATGTAAAGGTGAGGATTTATTTTTATCCATAGAGAACTGCGTGCTCATATTAGACGGAAGACTTTCCCCAACCATGTACAGTATTCTGGTCATTAAAAAAACAGTTACATTAACTCGGAACAGTAGGTACATACTACAAATTATTACTTTTAACAAATCAATTTCTATGTTTATATTATTTTAAATAGGCTTTTAGTGATAAAGAGAAGCTGTTACATTAAAATGTGAATACTATTTATAAATTATATTTATATCCACCTTATGCAAAAAATTTTGAAACTTATATATCTGAGCATTTTATTCAGGCTTAGATGAGCTCTTATTGGCGCTTATACCAAATTATTGGTTGAATGTATATCGGTTGATGTTAAGCTTAAATAATCACTAAAAAATTTAAATAGTTTAAATTTCTAATCAGTTAAAATATTTTACACAGAATTTTGTTTACAGTTTGCCACTTGTAGTATTTCTCATGCCCATTTAAATGATTGCCACCCACAACATACACCAACCCCCTTACCTTATGGCTACTTCAACGTTTACAAAAGACGCACGCCTCCAATGTGGGAGGGTGTCCGACAAAACTACGTGGATATTCTCCAGCATGGTGGCGGGAGAGAGCATCGATAAATTGTCAAAAAGAATTTTTAATCGACGCAAATATTCCTGGAACTCAACTTCTTCTTCTCCCTGAATTATCAAACACATGCAATGGTTCAGTTAGATGCAGATTCTGAACTTATTGGCTTAAATGTTCAGTATACAGCGCAGAAAACTTCTGCCTACCCTGCCACCTTAGGCCTGGTGCCTATATAGTTTTTACAGGTATGTAGTAAGCCAAATAAAAAACATATAAATTAAACCTAAACAGATGATAATTCTGTTTCGTTACGTCTTTTCCCTTGATGTCATTAGTGCTCATTAATTCTAGACGTTTTTAATAGAGATTTATGTTTTGAATTTATTTTTACCTCGTTGGAAAATCGATAATCTTCATCATATTTAAGTTTCTTTAATATCGAGTAAAATATCTTTTTCAACATTTCTTTGTTTGGTTCCTCGGATCTAGAAGGCCAGGAATATAATATTAGTATTGTGTTTGTAGAACATGACACTGTAACAAAAACATTGCAGAACTCGTTTGCAATTTGTATTTTAAATGGATCATCAGTACTTTTGTAGGCTTCATGAAAAGAATATTATAAAATAATTTAAATATTAAAAAAGTGAAAATGTTAAGTGAAAACCCTACACAGTTTCGCATAAGGTGTATGAAGGAGAACAACTATGTTATTAAAACTGTCGTTGCCCCGCTACACGAGGATAAACAAGTTACACTCATATATTCATAACTTGAGGTTATCATATGAAAAAATACATTTTTATTTCTTGCAAATCTTAATGATATAAAAAAGTAAATTCCTGCAAAACTCGTTGTTATGAAAAACTCTGATCACGCAAAACTCACGGTTGTGATTTTTTCATCATGTCAATAAATTCTCTCATGAAATCGATGCATTCGGCTGAAACGTCATCATCACCGTGCTCAAAGAAGTGGAGACACACCGGGAGTTTGGAGAGGATCGCCGAGGAGAGAGCTGAGATCCCGCTATCACTTGGTGATGCTTTAACCAGTCTGTGTAAAGCCCAGAATACAATCATAGTTCTTTTAGGCTAATAGATTCAGATTGTAATTAAATCTTAGAAATTGTGTCAAAATGTGTAACTTGTCATACATAATTTATAGAAATTGTGTTATGTCATATAAAAGAATAAACATATTTTAAAAGGCAATCAAACTTAGAAAACAAATTGCATAGGCTAATGTTAAATAAAACAAATAAGTAGAAAAATTACCAAAATATACATAGTTAAATTTTGTTAAAAAAGAAACGAACCTGTTCCAAGCAACAATTAAAGTTGAAGCCATGGCTGCCACCAGTCTTGAAAGTTTTATTACAAAGTCAATTTCATTTTCATTCTGAAAAAACAAGAATATAAAATTAAGAAGCTTAAAAAACAACAATATGTTTTGTTTTTTTTCTAGGGAAAAAAAAACACACCAGCACTTTTAAACAAACAACATAACGCTTTATAACGCACCTGTATAGCGATAGCTATTACATAAAATTGAAATTGCTATTATTAACAACCAACATAAATTGGGTCTTACATGAGTAAAGTCCTTGTATTTTGGGCTCATTAGTCATTATCCTAAAATAATATGTATATATATATATATATATATGTAGTGGGGTGGGGGAAGATGGGACACCTTTATGATCTGTTTCTTGTCCCATTTGGTAGTTAACAAAGAAAATTCAAAGAATTATAAAACCGTACCCTCACAACTCCCATTGACCATTGTTTATTGTTTAAAACACGATCAGGATATTTGAATATTATGTGCTAAACGTGTCCTATCTTTTACCACTATACATAAACTTTATTACACCAATGTTCCATCTGCTATAAAAACTTACATCTAAATTAGAGAGAACACCGGATGATTCCACAGCAGCCCATAGTTGTTCAACCAACGCCAGTTTATCAGCAGGTAGCATCCCTTTAATAGAGATTTCCTTTATACATTCGGATGCAGATTCTCGAACAGCCATCGATTCAGATGAAGTCAGATAACCAAGGATTAAACTCATGAACCTGGCAAGTAAGTAGGGAATATGTTGAGTGAGTGAGTGAGTGTGTAACTTACTTTATCCTCGCGTGGCCGGAAAACGACAGTCGTTATAACACGGGTGTGCACCTCGCGCCAGCTTACGAGTTACCAAGTATGTTACTTTGTGGGTGATTATTTTTTTTTTTTTTTGATTTTTTTCATTTTTATGTATGGCTGATAATTTGGACAACCCATTAGTGACCACTGGGTTGGAGCAATTGCCGTTAAGTGTCTTGCTCAAGGACACATACGCCCACAATGGTAGCAGCGACGAGCCTTGAACCCATTACCTCTGGGTTAGAGGCAGGCGCTTAAATTTAAATACTGTATACTTGGTCTTTGCTTGTTTGTGTAGACAGCTAACAGAAGAATAAAAGTACTTTTAGGTGTAAAACTTGGATGTTAAAATACGCTGTCACCCCCGCTTTAAAAGTTAGGGGGACATATTTATGTAAAATAAGAATAAACAAGACATGCACAGCTGGTTGGTCTTTTAGATTCGAAACAAAATATATATTATGCCATTGCCAAAATAAGCAAACTTTAAACTACACAAAGTACCATTGAAAACAGTTCTATAACACAATACTTATGTAAACAGTAGGTGCCAGTGTTTAATGGAAATCATTAGGTTTTTTGTTATGTATGTACGTGCACAACTTCAATATAAATATGGTACCCATATGTATAATACCATTTTCATCTCAAATTTTACCTTCTTATATAACTGAAGATGGATTTAGTGTTTAAATCTAATCGCTCAAGATGAAAATTGTAACATATATATATTAATATGTATACTTCATATTTTGAAACTAACCAGAAAAAGAGTGTTTTAAGCAGCTATGCGCTGTATGTGGCGCAGTAATATCATGTGGACCTTGAAGATTATATTTATGTACCTGTTGTTAGCAATTAGAGTTATATCTATCCACGTAACATAGGCACCAACAGTGTCCAAGCACAAAGAGATACAGTTTGAGTATGTGGACAAATCTCGAAGAATAAAGAACCAAGCGTCCACCAGTTGATTGACACATCGTTCTCGCATCGTGTCTTTCAGTAACTGGTTGTGAGTTTGAACCTAGGAATATTCCGAATATATATGGTTTAGGTGCACGTTAGGATTTATGGTTTAAAATAATGGTAACTTTTGATACAAGCAGCTTGTTTATACAGGAAACTTGGATAGCTTTTTCACTAATAACAGTATCCTGTATCGGCATTAAATTAAGGTTTTTTAAATAAGCTAATAAACATAATAGAAGAACCATAGGCGCACGATTTTTGAAATTTTTAACAAAATCTGGGATGACATTGTTAAAATGCAGTTACAGTTATGCCATAAAACAAAGGAAACTTCATTGAATAATGTGTTGAACACTGGCTCTGCTTGTGTGTACAAACACTGAAGAGTGAGGTAAAAAACTGTATTCAGGTGTAAAACTTGGGTGCCAAATAAAAACATTACATCATTCCTGTTTTTAATAAATTGCGGTGACAAACCAGGCACCACTAGCGTCCCACCTTTGAGAACAACTTACAAGATTAGCCATTTTTCTTTTTTTTAGGTTAAGTTAGGTTACATATACCTCAGATGTATGTTCAATAGTTCTGTCCACTACTTCAGTATCCACAGCAAGCAAAATACGAAGAAATATTTCGGCCCCATTTTTACTTGGTGGTTCATTGCCAATATCTCCCAAAGCAGTAAACAAAACATCGAGCATGAAACGTGGCCAACCAGAGAGATATTCCTTGGCAAATACAATGGCAAACACTTGGGATGCTTTGTTTTTAACATAGGTTGGTAGTTGTGCATCAGGCTGTTTGCTCTAAAAGGTAAAATCATATAAACAGAAACATAACATTAAGAAAGCTTAGTTACATTTTAATTCTGAATTTTACATATTTAAAAAAACTGATTTTAACAGGTTACTGGTTTGAAAATTAGATTCACTGTACACATATAACATAACATATTACTTGAATAAAAGGGTTTTACACATTATAAATGAAAGTTAAAATAAAAATAAAGTGCAGAGCTCTGTGTTTAAAAATGGCAACAATATAAAAAAAAATATAACAATAATAAAGAATTATAACTTATGTTACAATTACAACAAATAAATAGAAATAAAACATACATAGTTTTCAAGCCATGTCAACAAAGTAGAGCGAATCCCAGCTTTAACGTTGTCATCAAGTTGTTCAGATCGATATTTTACTTGGTGTTCTAAAACCTAAACCAAAAATATAATAATTGATATATATGTATTTTTTTTAAATTTGAAATTCATAACATTTTTAAAAGCAATTTTCGACACGAACACTCGACTTTATAAAAAAAATTATAAAAAAAATTATACAGTAGACATAAATAAGGTCAAAGAAACATTTTGATAGCAAAATTTTTACTGGTTACCAGCTAGAGAAATATGGGTGTATTTATCACTACCTCCTCTGCATTTCTAGAATTTGGCGCCTATGTCTCAAGTCCTTGAAAGGTGTTTTTGTTTGTACTATATAATGCCCACCTGCCACATAAAGAAATTGACATGGTCCTCCTTATACGAGCCCTGTGCTAATGCAATTGCACAAACCTCCAATCCATGGTTTGTGTTTTTGACCTCTTCAAAGTATGCTACGGCCTGAAAACAAAAAATACTATTTTAAAGCAAAAAAATTCAACCAGTTACAAGTAGCGAAGTAACCACTGTAAGGGCCATGTAAATAATGGCCAAAATACTTTACAGGTTAGGATGGTGGGAAGTGTGGCTGATAGTTATGATAGCTGTTATTAGTTAGGAATTAAATGGGGTTAGTGGTCACTGGTCATGGGGGTTAGTATAGTTAAGGGTAACTAGTTTACTGCTAACCCTTATAACCACTAACAATAAGTTGAGCATTCTTAGTTAGCCATTATCATTTTTACAAATAAGAAATAACAGTCAAGCACAACAAGTCCAATATGTTAAAAGCAATCACCTTTGAGTGTGTGTATTGATCAGCTGATGGGCCGAGGCCTTTGATCACATCAGGTTCCATAGTCGCATGCAGCATGTTTCACTCTTCTTCACCTTGAAAACCGAATCAACGTTCATTCTTTATAAACACAGCTGGTAAATAAAAAAATTGTTTATTAATTTACTGTCAAATGCTCATCTGGTATAAAAAAACGTAGGGATGACGTTTCGTTTGCCATCCACAAGACTTCATCAGGGAATACGTTTATTCGTGTCAAACGAGCTTTTGAAAGAATATTTACATTATGCCTGGTGGCAGAAGTAACAGAAGAGTCTTAATAAATTACCAATATTATTCGCACCAAATAACAATTCAGTTTAAGTAACAAAATTGAGTTTCACCTAATTCAAACTGCCCTTTTATACAGACATGGTACCGTAAAACAAATTCCCTGCACATTTAGAATAAATGAATCCTTTCTTTCCAATCTGTTCTACAATACATCATGACAATAAAAGCTAAACGCTACTCCATTCTCGCATTTCTTTATTATACGAACAAATGGACTGATGTAACACACCGCACATGCGCTATGTATTTTCATTCATGACGTATCGTGGGTAACGTGTTTACGTTACGTAGTGGGCGCTAGCTGTACACCAGCATAGAAATCAATTCGGTTTCTCGCCAAGCACGCCACGTTTCTCAAGCAGAACTACATGTTTTGCTAGAAAAATGCTAATTTTTAAATTAACTAAATTTGTATGGACATTTGATGGGTGTCTCTAAATTACGCGCGAACAGCTCGAACAGCGCGAACGGTTGCTCTAGATTACACGGAACAGCACTGACCGAGTTTTACCCTTTTATACAACGCCGTTACCACACCTGCCCAGCCCCCCAAGGTAACGAGGTCAAGGCTCGTCGCTGCTATCATTCTGGACGTATGTGTCCTTTTGGGCAAGACACTTACCGTCAATTGTTCCAACTCAGTGGTTACTTTAAATGGGTTGTCCAAAATAAAAGTCCCCCCAAAAAATAATCACTTACCAAGTAACATACATGGTAACTTGTAAGCTTGCACGAGGTGTGTACCGTGTTATAACGACTATCGTTTTTCGGCCACGCGAAGATACAGCAAGTTACATTCATTCATATATTAGTAGGCTAGGGTGGGGAAAGATGGGACATCTTTAGCACATAATATCCAAATATCCTGATCGCGTTTTAAAACCTTTAACAACGGTCTATAGGAGTCGTAAATATACGAAATTACGGTTTTATAATTCTCTGAATGTTCTTTGTTTACTACTAAATTAGACGAGAAAATGGAGCTGTCCCATCTTCCTCCACCCTAATGTATATATATATCTAACAACATTAAAAGCAAAAAAGTAGGTATCCAGGATAATTCGAGCTGCTCCCGCTTATTCTAACTTTAATCTATATAATTTGTAAAATGTGTTCGTGCTGTTCGCGCGTATTTTAGCGTCGTTCGCGCTGTTCGCGCGTATTTTAGAGACACCGCATTTGATACATTCTATAAGTGTCCAAACAATCTGCTTCGTTTTAACTATTGTAAGGTACCTGTATAAATACAGTCCAAAACTTTCCCTCAGTAGCTATTTACTTTTATATCATGGATAGTTAAACAGGTATGGTCATCTATGCCTACTACATGGTAGAGGAATACCGGGCAGCGCGCCATTAAGACAAAGATTCTTTTTTTAACAAACGAAGAGTAAAAAAATCAACAGCTTTCAGTTAACCTACTTTACACAGTTTGTTTTTTCGTAAAACTTTCTGAACTACTACATTTCTTCATCTAAATAATACTTCAATCAAAACATGATATCATAACATCTAGAATCTAAATATGGAATCCTTTCTGGTCAAATTTTGACCTATGTTCATACAATTTCATAAAGTTGTTTTATTTCTGCTCAATTCTTAGAAGAACAGGTTTGGTTTGTTGGTTGTGAAACGTGGTGCATTCTGCTGCTTTTTGCTCAATACAGTTCTTCGCATGGGGAATTTAATCTTGGAATCCTAAAAGAAAACAAATGCGTTTTAGTTTTAAAATCGTCCTAATCTGATTTTGGCATCTAATATTGAGAAGTGTTTTTGGAGCATAATATTGTTGTATATTTTACGCATATTTAACAACAAGTCTATCATACAACTATCTATGAAGAATTCAATACCTACACAGTGATACATATTTTTATCAAAACTAGAATGTCAAAAATCTCAAATATACAATAATCCAATTAAAAACAAAACAATTTAAAAAATGATTCAATATATATACATGTAGTGTCGCACCCAGGGTGGGGGTGTTAGGCTTTTTGGGTGGCTGCAACACTGTTTATATATATACATATATATATATATATATATATATCATTATATATTAACTTACATGGAACTGTTGAACATGCTTTCGCTTGCATTTATTAGCAGCCACTTCTTCCACTCTCATGATTTGAATGGAGCCAGGTCTGGCACGATGGCGAGCACCCATGTCTCGGTAACAAGCGGTAACAGCACTTGCTACTTTCACATCACGGTACTCTCTAGAAATATATCAAAGTGTTATTTGCATACATTTATGCACCTATTCAGATAAATCAAACTAATGTGAGATGTGTTAGGAATTAAACAGGTAAAGGTAGCTGTTCCAAACCCTGAAAATTTGTATGTGTTAGTGCAAATGTTTAGGTAATTATTCAATCAGATATAACATGAATTAAAAAAATGGGATCCGATATACATAAATCAGACAGTAAAGGTAGCTATTCTAAACATTGAAGATATTTTGCGAGGTATGAAGTATGAACATAGTAATCAATTTTGTTTGCAGTGTCTGTTAAATCATATCAAGTTTACCAGATCTGTTTTTTGGTATTTTTAATACAACTGAACCAAGATTGCAACAGCAAATCATTAATTATTCTCTGAATCAGAAACTCTGAACTTGGAATTCAGCCCTGACCATCCTATGTGGGTAAGGTCCTTGCTAAGAATCTGGGATTAAGTCCAGATTTGGGCGAAACCACACAGGAAGCTTTATCTAAGTATTTCATGCAACCAGTGTAACTGCATCCTGGACTCTATTCACAACACAGTCCTCAACTAATCCAACTTAATCTACGCGCTGTTCGTGAGTATTTCAAAGATCTTTGTTCGTGCTGTTTCAGCTGTTCGCGCTGTTCGCTCATATTTTAGAGACACCCGTCCTAACTAATCGCAACTTAATCTACCTGTACATGTTGTGAGTTCCACTGCGAGAATCGTATCTCAACCAAATACCGAAGTTCTTGACACGACCAGGTCGTGGTTCGGATCGCTTGCTACATTGCAATATCTCACCGGCATTCTTCTTAATCTTCTTGTAGTAAGAAATGTAATACCTGGAAATACAGCAGTCTTGAATGCATGTGAATCGTTGTGTAGATGTGTGTATCGATCATCATGAATAATGGATCAGGTATTTTTTGATGGAATAAGTGTGTTATGGTACTACACACTTGCATTGGTATTGCTGTCCCTTTTATGGAAATACAGCAGTCTTGAGTGCATTTGAATCGTTGTGCAGATGTGTGTATCGATCATGAAAAATAGATCATGTAATTTAGGGTAAAAATAGTGTGTTATACTTATATACTACATTCTACACACTTGCATTGGTATTGCCGTCACCTTTAATTTATACAAGTCTGTTATGTCAACCAAGGGTTGAGGTTTTGACAAATATGACCCAGCAGCCAAAACCTGATACTTATACATGCACACAATAGGTGTAATATACACTTCATGCCAAAACTGACTTACCAGAATCTTGATTTGGCAGCGATGTGGTTTGGAGCAAATAATCGCATTCGGTACAAAGGTGGGTTGGGGACTGCCTCGGATGGCAGTTTACGCCCAACAACCTTGTATTCTTGGAGCTAAAATTACATTGGGGTTAGTATAAGATGCACATTTTAAACATTTTCTAAAGTGTTCGGTATAAAAATATGTTATAGCAATAACCTTGAATATTTACAGTCAAAAAGGGACAACTCTAAATACCACAATACAGCACATACACGCGAACATCATGTTGTATAGAGCACATACAGCATATACGGCACATACATGCGAACATCATGTTGTATAGAGCACATACAGCATATACGGCACATACACGCGAACATCATGTTGTATACTATAGAGTGCTGTATATGCTGAATATGTGTTGTATGTGCCGTATGTGCTCTATACAACATGATGTTCGCGTGTATGTGCTGTATGTGCTGTATGTGCTGTATGTGCTCTATGTGCTGTATGTGCTGTATACAACATGATGTTCGCGTGTATGTGCTGTATGTGTTGTATGTGCTGTATGTGCTGTTTACAACATGATGTTCGCGTGTATGTGCTGTATATGCTGTATGTGCTGTATACAACATGCGTGTATGTGCTCTATATGCCATGCGTGTATGTGCTGTATATGCTGTATGTGCTGTATATGCTGTATGTGCTGTATTGTGGTATTTAGAGTTGTCCGTCAAAAAGGCATCTATAGGATTATATATAATACACACTTGAAGCTATTTCTAAACATATCTATGTAAAACTATCGTATAGTAATTTAGGAGTTTTATATCAAACTCTACAAGGTTTTTAGACCTTTAGTAATTTATTTGTCACATTTCAGCGCCTGTGTGATGCATTGATAAACCTTCTAGGTAACATTTACATAAATACCAAGAAAAATAACATGAATAGAATGAATAGACGCCTACATCCCCATATTAAACTTAAACTAACCTCTCCCTTCGCTTTCATGTTACTTGGCTTGGGATATAGCTAGAAAAGAAATTATCACGTTGACGCACTGAATTGTGGGTAATTTTGACAAGAAAGGGTCAAAGGTTGGACCTTTTCGCCAAAGTTTTCGGTAGCAAATTGGGGACCATAATGAAACGTCGATTTTAAAGGAAATTTTAATACAACCCGCAACCATAAACGATAAACATTTTAACTATTAGATAACATGTGCCGAGTAACAATTAAGCTTTTACAAAAAGTGTTGAATAAAAAAAGTGTTGAATATATTTTACAGTTTTATCTCTGGAAGTGTTTCCTTTTTTACGACCAATAATGGAGCCATGTGTCACCGTTAGCTGTATTAATAAATCTTTATATGAATAATGTAGTCTTGGTTACTTCTGTATGAGTCGTCTGTAATTATAATCCACGAAATACATTTGTAAATATTTTTACTTAGATATACGGACTCTGCTCTGACTTAACTAAAACGTATGGTTCAATATACTTCACAAAACTTTCCAATTGGTATAAAAATGTATTACATTGAAAAGTACAAGACCAGGCAGGGTAAACCATGACCGACAACAAGTTTTCCACAACAGCTCCATCACGAGGATTTTAAAGCTGTTACTTCATTCGCTGTTGACGCCATGATTACCACAGTCACTGGTTCAACGTGGTAAGCCAACTTTGACAGAATACAATTTACCAGTGCGTTTATACACTTGAAGAAAATGTTATACAGTATTCTGTAAAAGCTGGGCTTTTAATCGCCAGTCAACGTTTTTAAAAATTCATACAAAAAGAATCTGTTCGGTAAAACACAGTTTAAAAATTGGATTCGTATAAAATTATACGTTGGTAATACTGAAAATTATAAATAGTTGCGTTGACTGGTGACATCCATGTTTGAGTTTAACCTCATCCTCCCCTTTGTACTCGTGGAGGGTCAACAATAACTGGCGGTTTCTCGCTGGTTGCGACCGAGTAGGAAGGCGGGGCTGCTGACCCTCGTCCACCTGGAAAATAAGAAAATTGAATATCTACATTTAAATAGCATGTGGTGCTATGATGATGTGCATTAAACAATAAATAAATGATGGAATACCTTTCTCGGAGCTGTCGCCTTTACATGTAACGAACTTCCAGCATTCTTGGAACGCTGTAAAATATCGTTTACAATTAGTTACAATTACTATAGTAGGGTAAAGTGGCTACCGTTAGCGCATAACATTTAATATTTCCTAATCGTTTTTTAACAATGCTGTTTCAAATCGTGAGGATGCGGTTATAAAAAAATTATTCTTTGTTTACTACACAGAATTATAGACGATAAAAGAGTATGAAAACGGAACCGTCTCACCCTAACAGACAAATATCGCTAAGTAACATGGCATATAAAAAACTGAAATGACACAATCTATAATATATAAGACCATTGCCTACCTAGATTTTAAAAATCATATTTATCAAAGTAACAAGGTATACGTTTATAGACAGCTACACCTATAACCGCGTACCGCCATAAGCTATTAAGTAAATCACCTGAAATAATGAGTCAGCACATCTTGGTAATAAGCACCAGGTTTACCTGGCTACAGTTACGTTTCAATCAGCAATTTTAATTAGGTCGTTGCCTAGTTGGTCTCTAAGTTAAATGTGGTACAGTTTAGACTGGCATATTGTTACGCCCCCCAGCAACAGTGCACTACTCATTAGCGCGTATAACCCTTTTAGCTAAAATTCAAACAAGTTTGAATATAACCAGTGCAAATTATCAACGTTGCCAAAAGACTTACAACACGCCTAAAAGCATCTTATACTCTGCTGGATATATCTACAACTATAGACCGGTCGATCGGCAAAGTGCTTGTATTCATAATAACAACCATCTGCCAGGGGAATGCTGCCCGATTAAGTTTTAAAATTAATTACGCCTACCAAAAATACGTCATCGCTTTAAATTAGAACGGACGATGGTGTAACGCTGTAGCTAAACTTGCAAGTCATCCTATAATATATCTTCACTCAAGTCGAAACAATTGCAAAAAAACAGGTTCTTTCGTATCATCCTAACTTGAGATATAGCGCTTACTTGATCATGGGCTCAACTACGTATCAAAGCAAATACTAATATAGCTGGAAACGGTAATACAAGCAGTCACTTTGATACTCGGTCATACGTAACCGCTGGCTCGACGTGGACCAGTGCATAATGGAATTGCTTCGTCATGCCTTTGTTTCTTTTACGTTGAGGCGCAGCGTTGAAAATAAGCGGTAGTTAAGTGAAAGCCATCATCGATTTCCACGGGATCTTTACAACGGGCTGAAAACAACCAAG